>NW_024544119.1:0-46107 GCF_018167655.1 Microtus oregoni | reverse complement strand
GCTCAGTGCTCAGTGCTCAGGGTGCTGGGTGTTCAGTACTCAGGGTGCTGGGTGCTCAGTACTCTGGGTGCTGGGTGCTCAGTGCTCAGGGTGCTCGGTGCTCGGGGCGCTGGGTGCTCAGTGCTCGGGGTGCTCGGAGCTCAGTACTCAGGGTGCTGGGTGCTCAGTGCTCGGGGTGCTCGGTGCTCTGTACTCAGGGTGCTGGGTGCTCAGTGCTCGGGGTGCTCGGTGCTCAGTACGTTGAGTGCTCACTACTCAGGGTCCTGGGTGCTCAGTGCTCAGGGTGCTGGGTGCTCAGTGCTCAGGGTGCTGGGTGCTCAGTGCTCAGGGTGCTGGGTGCTCAGTTCTCAGGGTGCTGGGTGCGCAGTGTTCGGGGTGCTGGGTGCTCAGTGCTCAGGGTGCTGGCTGCTCAGTACTCAGGGTGCTGGGTGCTCAGTACTCGGGGTGCTGGGTGCTCAGTACTCAGGGTGCTGGGTGCTCAGTACTCAGGGTGCTGGGTGCTCAGTACTCGGGTGCTGGGTGCTCAGTGCTCAGGGTGCTGGGTGCTCAGTGCTCAGGGTGCTGGGTGCTCAGTGCTCGGGGTGCTCGGTGCTCAGTACGTTGGGTGCACACTACTCAGGGTGCTGGGTGCTCAGTGCTCAGGGTGCTGGGTGCTCAGTGCTCAGGGTGCTGGGTGCATGCTCAGGGTGCTGGGTGCTCAGTGCTCAGGGTGCTGGGTGCTCAGTACTCAGGGTGCTGGTGCTCAGTGCTCGGGGGGTGCTGGGTGCTCAGTGCTCAGGGTGCTGGGTGCTCAGTACTCAGGGTGCTGTGTGCTCAGTACTCGGGGGTGCTGTGTGCTCAGTACTCAGGGTGCTGGGTGCTCAGTACTCAGGGTGCTGGGTGCTCAGTACTCAGGTGCTGCGTGCTCAGTGCTCTGGGTGCTGGGTGCTCAGTGCTCGGGGTGCTGGGTGCTCAGTGCTCAGTACTCAGGGTGCTGGGTGCTCAGTGCTCGGGGTGCTGCGTGCTCAGTGCTCATTACTCAGGGTGCTGGGTGCTCAGTGCTCACGGTGCTGTGTGCTCAGTGCTCAGGGTGCTGGGTGCTCAGTCCTCAGGGTGCTCATTGCTCAGGGTGCTGGGTGCTCAGTACTCAGGGTGCTGGGTGCTCAGTGCTCGGGGGTGCACGGAGCTCAGTACTCAGGGTGCTGGGTGCTCAGTGCTCGGGGTGCTCGGTGCTCAGTACTCAGGGTGCTGGGTGCTCAGTGCTCAGGGTGCTCGATGCTCAGTACGTTGGGTGCTCACTACTCAGGGTGCTGCGTGCTCAGTGCTCAGGGTGCTGGGTGCTCAGTGCTCAGGGTGCTGGGTGCTCAGTGCTCAGGGTGCTGGGTTCTCAGTACTCAGGGTGCTGGGTGCTCAGTGCACGGGGTGCTGGGTGCTTAGTGCTCAGGGTGCTGGGTGCTCAGTACTCAGGGTGTTGGTTGCCCAGCACTCGGGTACTTTGTGCTCAGTACTCAGGGTGCTGGGTGCTCAGTACTCAGGGTGCTGGGTGCCCAGTACTCGGGTGCTGGGTGCTCAGTGCTCAGGGTGCTGGGTGCTCAGTGCTCGGGGTGCTGGGTGCTCAGTGCTCAGTACTCAGGGTGCTGGGTGCTCAGTACTCGGGGTGCTGGGGTGCTCAGTGCTCAGTACTCAGGGTGCTGGGTGCTCAGTGCTCAGGGGTGCCGGGTGCTCAGTGCTCAGGCTGCTGGGTGCTCAGTGCTCAGGGTGCTGGGTACTCAGTGCTCAGGGTGCTGGGTGCTCAGTACTCAGGGTGCTGGGTGCTCAGTGCTCAGGGTGCCGGGTGCTCAGTGCTCAGGGTGCTTGGTGCTCAGTGCTCAGGGTGCTGGGTGCTCAGTGCTCAGGGTGCTGGGTGCTCAGTACTCAGGGTGCTGGGTGCTCAGTGCTCAGGGTGCTGGGTGCTCAGTGCTCAGGGTGCTGGGTACTCAGTGCTCAAGGTGCTCGGTGCTCAGTACTCGGGGTGCTGGGTGCTCATTCTTGGGGTGCTGGGTGCTCAGTGCTCGGGTTGCTGGGGTGCGCAGTACTCAGGGGTGCTGGGTGCTCAGTGCTCAGGGTGCTGGGTGCGCAGTACTCAGGGTGCTGGGGTGCTCAGTGCTCAGGGTGCTGGGTGCTCAGTGCTCAGTGCTCAGGGTGCTGGTTGCTCAGTACTCAGGGTGCTGGGTGCTCAGTGCTCAGGGTGCTCAGTGCTCAGTACTCAGTGCTGAGTGTGCGCAGTGCTCAGTGCTCTGGGTGCTGGGTGTTCAGTACTCAGGGTGCTGGGTGCTCAGTACTCAGGGTGCTGGGTGCTCAGTGCTCAAGGTGCTGGTTGCTCAGTACTCAGGGTGCTGGGTGCTCAGTGCTCAGGGTGCTCAGTGCTCAGTACTCAGTGCTGAGTGTGCTCAGTGCTCAGTGCTCAGGGTGCTGGGTGTTCAGTACTCAGGGTGCTGGGTGCTCAGTACTCAGGGCGCTGGGGTGCTCAGTGCTCGGGGTGCTCGGAGCTCAGTACTCAGGGTGCTGGGTGCTCAGTGCTCGGGGTGCTCGGTGCTCAGTACTCAGGGTGCTGGGTGCTCAGTGCTCGGGGTGCTCGGTGCTCAGTACGTTGAGTGCTCACTACTCAGGGTACTGGGTGCTCAGTACTCAGGGTGCTGGGTGCTCAGTACTCGGGGTGCTCGGTGCTCAGTGCTCAGGGTGCTGGGTGCTCAGTACTCAGGGTGCTGGGTGCTCAGTACACAGGGTACTGGTTGCTCAGTGCTCAGGGTGCTGGGTACTCAGTGCTCAGGGTGCTCGGTGCTCAGTACTCGTGGTGCTGGGTGCTCATTCTTGGGGTGCTGGGTACTCAGTGCTCGGGGTGCTGGGTGCGCAGTACTCAGGGTGCTGGGTGCTCAGTGCTCAGGGTGCTGGGTGCTCAGTACTCAGGGTGCTGGGTGCTCAGTGCTCAGGGTGCTGGGTGCTCAGTACTCAGGGTGCTGGGTGCTCAGTGCTCAGGGTGCTGGGTGCTCAGTACTCAGGGAGCGGGGAGCTCAGTGCTCAGGGGGATCGGTGCTCAGTACTCAGGGTGCTCAGTACTCAGGGTACTGGGTGCTCAGTGCTCGGGGTGCTGGGAGCTCAGTACTCAAGGTGCTGGGTGCTCAGTGCTCGGGGTGCTGGGTGCTCAGTGCTCAGGGTGATCGGTGCTCAGTACTCAGGGTGCTGGGTGCTTAGTGCTCAGGGTGCTGGGTGTTCAGTCCCCAGGGTGCTCAGTGCTCAGGGTGCTGGGTGCTCAGTGCTCGGGGTGCTGGGTGCTCAGTGCTCGGGGTGCTGGGTGTTCAGTGCTCATTGCTCAGGGTGCTGTGTGCTCAGTGCTCAGTGCTCAGGGTGCTGGTTGCTCAGTACTCAGGGTGCTGGGTGCTCAGTGCTCAGGGTGCTCAGTGCTCAGTACTCAGTGCTGAGTGTGCTCAGTGCTCAGTGCTCAGGGTGCTGGGTGTTCAGTACTCAGGGTGCTGGGTGCTCAGTACTCAGGGTGCTGGGTGCTCAGTGCTCAGGGTGCTCGGTGCTCGGGGGCGCTGGGTGCTCAGTGCTCGGGGTGCTCGGAGCTCAGTACTCAGGGTGCTGGGTGCTCAGTGCTCGGGGTGCTCGGTGCTCAGTACTCAGGGTGCTGGGTGCTCAGTGCTCGGGGTGCTCGGTGCTCAGTACGTTGAGTGCTCACTACTCAGGGTCCTGGGTGCTCAGTTCTCAGGGTGCTGGGTGCGCAGTGCTCGGGGTGCTGGGTGCTCAGTGCTCCGGGTGCTGGCTGCTCAGTACTCAGGGTGCTGGGTGCTCAGTACTCGGGGTGCTGGGTGCTCAGTACTCAGGGTGCTGGGTGCTCAGTACTCAGGGTGCTGGGTGCTCAGTACTCGGGTGCTGGGTGCTCAGTGCTCAGGGTGCTGGGTGCTCAGTGCTCAGGGTGCTGGGTGCTCAGTGCTCGGGGTGCTCGGTGCTCAGTACGTTGGGTGCACACTACTCAGGGTGCTGGGTGCTCAGTGCTCAGGGTGCTGGGTGCTCAGTGCTCAGGGTGCTGGGTGCTCAGTACTCAGGGTGCTGGGTGCTCAGTGCTCGGGGTGCTGGGTGCTCAGTGCTCAGGGTGCTGGGTGCTCAGTACTCAGGGTGCTGTGTGCTCAGTACTCGGGGTGCTGTGTGCTCAGTACTCAGGGTGCTGGGTGCTCAGTACTCAGGGTGCTGGGTGCTCAGTACTCAGGTGCTGCGTGCTCAGTGCTCTGGGTGCTGGGTGCTCAGTGCTCGGGGTGCTGGGTGCTCAGTGCTCAGTACTCAGGGTGCTGGGTGCTCAGTGCTCGGGGTGCTGCGTGCTCAGTGCTCATTACTCAGGGTGCTGGGTGCTCAGTGCTCAGGGTGCTGTGTGCTCAGTGCTCAGGGTGCTGGGTGCTCAGTCCTCAGGGTGCTCATTGCTCAGGGTGCTGGGTGCTCAGTACTCAGGGTGCTGGGTGCTCAGTGCTCAGGGTGCTCGGTGCTCGGGGGCGCTGGGTGCTCAGTGCTCGGGGTGCACGGAGCTCAGTACTCAGGGTGCTGGGTGCTCAGTGCTCGGGGTGCTCGGTGCTCAGTACTCAGGGTGCTGGGTGCTCAGTGCTCAGGGTGCTCGATGCTCAGTACGTTGGGTGCTCACTACTCAGGGTGCTGCGTGCTCAGTGCTCAGGGTGCTGGGTGCTCAGTGCTCAGGGTGCTGGGTGCTCAGTGCTCAGGGTGCTGGGTTCTCAGTACTCAGGGTGCTGGGTGCTCAGTGCACGGGGTGCTGGGTGCTTAGTGCTCAGGGTGCTGGGTGCTCAGTACTCAGGGTGTTGGTTGCCCAGCACTCGGGGTGCTTTGTGCTCAGTACTCAGGGTGCTGGGTGCTCAGTACTCAGGGTGCTGGGTGCCCAGTACTCGGGTGCTGGGTGCTCAGTGCTCAGGGTGCTGGGTGCTCAGTGCTCAGGGTGCTGGGTGCTCAGTGCTCAGTACTCAGGGTGCTGGGTGCTCAGTACTCGGGGTGCTGGGTGCTCAGTGCTCAGTACTCAGGGTGCTGGGTGCTCAGTGCTCAGGGTGCCGGGTGCTCAGTGCTCAGGGTGCTGGGTGCTCAGTGCTCAGGGTGCTGGGTACTCAGTGCTCAGGGTGCTGGGTGCTCAGTACTCAGGGTGCTGGGTGCTCAGTGCTCAGGGTGCCGGGTGCTCAGTGCTCAGGGTGCTGGGTGCTCAGTGCTCAGGGTGCTGGGTACTCAGTGCTCAGGGTGCTGGGTGCTCAGTACTCAGGGTGCTGGGTGCTCAGTGCTCAGGGTGCTGGGTGCTCAGTGCTTAGGGTGCTGGGTATTCAGTGCTCAGGGTGCTCGGTGCTCAGTACTCGGGGTGCTGGGTGCTCATTCTTGGGGTGCTGGGTGCTCAGTGCTCGGGGTGCTGGGTGCGCAGTACTCAGGGTGCTGGGTGCTCAGTGCTCAGGGTGCTGGGTGCTCAGTACTCAGGGTGCTGGGTGCTCAGTGCTCAGGGTGCTGGGTGCTCAGTACTCAGGGTGCTGGGTGCTCAGTGCTCAGGGTGCTGGGTGCTCAGTACTCAGGGAGCTGGGAGCTCAGTGCTCAGGGTGATCGGTGCTCAGTACTCAGGGTGCTCAGTACTCAGGGTGCTGGGTGCTCAGTGCTCGGGGTGCTGGGTGCTCAGTGCTCGGGGTGCTGGGTGTTCAGTGCTCATTGCTCAGGGTGCTGGGTGCTCAGTGCTCAGTGCTCAGGGTGCTGGTTGCTCAGTACTCAGGGTGCTGGGTACTCAGTGCTCAGGGTGCTCAGTGCTCAGTACTCACTGCTGAGTGTGCTCAGTGCTCAGTGCTCTGGGTGCTGGGTGTTCAGTACTCAGGGTGCTGGGTGCTCAGTACTCAGGGTGCTGGGTGCTCAGTGCTCAGGGTGCTGGTTGCTCAGTACTCAGGGTGCTGGGTGCTCAGTGCTCAGGGTGCTCAGTGCTCAGTACTCAGTGCTGAGTGTGCTCAGTGCTCAGTGCTCAGGGTGCTGGGTGTTCAGTACTCAGGGTGCTGGGTGCTCAGTACTCAGGGCGCTGGGTGCTCAGTGCTCGGGGTGCTCGGAGCTCAGTACTCAGGGTGCTGGGTGCTCAGTGCTCGGGGTGCTCGGTGCTCAGTACTCTGGGTGCTGGGTGCTCAGTGCTCAGGGTGCTGTGTGCTCAGTGCTCAGGGTGCTGGGTGCGCAGTGCTCGGGGTGCTAGGTGCTCAGTGCTCAGGGAGCTGGCTGCTCAGTACTCAGGGTGCTGGGTGCTCATTACTCGGGGTGCTGGGTGCTCAGTACTCAGGGTGCTGGGTGCTCAGTACTCAGGGTGCTGGGTGCTCAGTACTCGGGTGCTGGGTGCTCAGTGCACAGGGTGCTGGGTGCTCAGTGCTCAGGGTGCTGGGTGCTCAGTGCTCGGGGTGCTCGGTGCTCAGTACTTTGGGTGCACACTACTCAGGGTGCTGGGTGCTCAGTGCTCAGGGTGCTGGGTGCTCAGTGCTCAGGGTGCTGGGTGCTCAGTGCTCAGGGTGCTGGGTGCTCAGTACTCAGGGTGCTGGGTGCTCAGTGCACGGGGTGCTGGGTGCTCAGTGCTCAGCGTGCTGGGTGCTCAGTACTCAGGGTGCTGGGTGCTCAGTACTCGGGGTGCTGTGTGCTCAGTACTCAGGGTGCTGGGTGCTCAGTACTCAGGGTGCTGGGTGCTCAGTACTCGGGTGCTGGGTGCTCAGTGCTCTGGGTGCTGGGTGCTCAGTGCTCGGGGTGCTGGGTGCTCAGTACTCAGGGTGCTGGGTGCTCAGTGCTCGGGGTGCTGCGTGCTCAGTGCTCAGTAATCAGGGTGCTGGGTTCTCAGTGCTCAGGGTGCTGTGTGCTCAGTGCTCAGGGTGCTGGGTGCTCAGTCCTCAGGGTGCTCATTGCTCAGGGTGCTGGGTGCTCAGTACTCAGGGTGCTGAGTGCTCAGTGCTCAGGGTGCTCGGTGCTCGGGGCGCTGGGTGCTCAGTGCTCGGGGTGCTCGGAGCTCAGTACTCGGGGTGCTGGGTGCTCAGTGCTCAGGGTGCTCGGTGCTCAGGGTGCTGGGTACTCAGTGCTCAGGGTGCTCGGTGCTCAGTACTCGGGGTGCTGGGTGCTCATTCTTGGGGTGCTGGGTGCTCAGTGCTCGGGGTGCTGGGTGCGCAGTACTCAGGGTGCTGGGTGCTCAGTGTTCAGGGTGCTGGGTGCTCAGTACTCAGGGTGCTGGGTGCTCAGTGATCAGGATGCTGGGTGCTCAGTACTCAGGGTCCTGGGTGCTCAGTGCTCAGGGTGCTGGGTGCTCAGTACTCAGGGTGCTGGGAGCTCAGTGCTCAGGGTGATCGGTGCTCAGTACTCAGGGTGCTCAGTACTCAGGGTACTGGGTGCTCAGTGCTCGGGGTGCTGGGTGCTCAGTGCTCAGGGTGCTCGGTGCTCGGGGCGCTGGGTGCTCAGTGCTCGGGGTGCTCGGAGCTCAGTACTCAGTGCTGAGTGTGCTCAGTGCTCAGGGAGCTGGGTGTTCAGTACTCAGGGTGCTGGGTGCTCAGTACTCAGGGTGCTGGGTGCTCAGTGCTCAGGGTGCTCGGTGCTCGGGGCGCTGGATGCTCAGTGCTCGGGGTGCTCGGAGCTCAGTACTCAGGGTGCTGGGTGCTCAGTGCTCGGGGTGCTCGGTGCTCAGTACTCAGGGTGCTGGGTGCTCAGTACTCAGGGTGCTGGGTGCTCAGTGCTCGGGGTGCTAGGTGCTCAGTGCTCAGGGTGCTGGCTGCTCAGTACTCAGGGTGCTGGGTGATCAGTACTCGGGGTGCTGGGTGCTCAGTGCTCGGGGTGCTGGGTGCTCAGTGCTCAGGGTGCTGGGTGCTCAGTGCTCAGGGTGCTGGGTGCTCAGTGCTCAGGGTGCTGGGTGCTCAGTACTCAGGGTGCTGGGTGCTCAGTGCTCGGGGTGCTGGGTGCTCAGTGCTCAGGGTGCTGGGTGCTCAGTACTCAGGGTGCTGGGTGCTCAGTACTCGGGGTGCTGTGTGCTCAGTACTCAGGGTGCTGGGTGCTCAGTACTCAGGGTGCTGTGTGCTCAGTACTCGGGTGCTGGGTGCTCAGTGCTCAGGGTGCTGGGTGCTCAGTGCTCGGGGTGCTGGGTGCTCAGTGCTCAGTACTCAGGGTGCTGGGTGCTCAGTGCTCGGGGTGCTGCGTGCTCAGTGCTCAGTACTCAGGGTGCTGGGTGCTCAGTGCTCAGGGTGCTGTGTGCTCAGTGCTCAGGGTGCTGGGTGCTCAGTCCTCAGGGTGCTCATTGCTCAGGGTGCTGGGTGCTCAGTACTCAGGGTGCTGGGTGCTCAGTGCTCAGGGTGCTCAGTGCTCGGGGCGCTGGGTGCTCAGTGCTCGGGGTGCTCGGAGCTCAGTACTCAGGGTGCTGGGTGCTCAGTGCTCGGGGTGCTCGGTGCTCAGTACTCAGGGTGCTGGGTGCTCAGTGCTCAGGGTGCTCGATGCTCAGTACGTTGGGTGCTCACTACTCAGGGTGCTGCGTGCTCAGTGCTCAGGGTGCTGGGTGCTCCGTGCTCAGGGTGCTGGGTGCTCAGTGCTCAGGGTGCTGGGTGCTCAGTACTCAGGGTGCTGGGTGCTCAGTGCTCGGGGTGCTGGGTGCTCAGTACTCAGGGTGCTGGGTGCTCAGTACTCAGGGTGCTGGGTGCTCAGTACTCAGGTGCTGCGTGCTCAGTGCTCTGGGTGCTGGGTGCTCAGTGCTCGGGGTGCTGGGTGCTCAGTGCTCAGTACTCAGGGTGCTGGGTGCTCAGTGCTCGGGGTGCTGCGTGCTCAGTGCTCATTACTCAGGGTTCTGGGTGCTCAGTGCTCAGGGTGCTGTGTGCTCAGTGCTCAGGGTGCTGGGTGCTCAGTCCTCAGGGTGCTCATTGCTCAGGGTGCTGGGTGCTCAGTACTCAGGGTGCTGGGTGCTCAGTGCTCAGGGTGCTCGGTGCTCAGTACTCAGGGTGCTGGGTGCTCAGTGCTCTGGGTGCTCGATGCTCAGTACGTTGGGTGCTCACTACTCAGGGTGCTGCGTGCTCAGTGCTCAGGGTGCTGGGTGCTCAGTGCTCAGGGTGCTGGGTGCTCAGTGCTCGGGGTGCACGGAGCTCAATACTCAGGGTGCTGGGTGCTCAGTGCTCGGGGTGCTCGGTGCTCAGTACTCAGGGTGCTGGGTGCTCAGTGCTCTGGGTGCTCGATGCTCAGTACGTTGGGTGCTCACTACTCAGGGTGCTGCGTGCTCAGTGCTCAGGGTGCTGGGTGCTCAGTGCTCAGGGTGCTGGGTGCTCAGTGCTCAGGGTGCTGGGTTCTCAGTACTCAGGGTGCTGGGTGCTCAGTGCACGGGGTGCTGGGTGCTTAGTGCTCAGGGTGCTGGGTGCTCAGTACTCAGGGTGTTGGTTGCCCAGCACTCGGGGTGCTTTGTGCTCAGTACTCAGGGTGCTGGGTGCTCAGTACTCAGGGTGCTGGGTGCCCAGTACTCGGGTGCTGGGTGCTCAGTGCTCAGGGTGCTGGGTGCTCAGTGCTCAGGGTGCTGGGTGCTCAGTGCTCAGTACTCAGGGTGCTGGGTGCTCAGTACTCGGGGTGCTGGGTGCTCAGTGCTCAGTACTCAGGGTGCTGGGTGCTCAGTGCTCAGGGTGCCGGGTGCTCAGTGCTCAGGGTGCTGGGTGCTCAGTGCTCAGGGTGCTGGGTACTCAGTGCTCAGGGTGCTGGGTGCTCAGTACTCAGGGTGCTGGGTGCTCAGTGCTCAGGGTGCCGGGTGCTCAGTGCTCAGGGTGCTGGGTGCTCAGTGCTCAGGGTGCTGGGTACTCAGTGCTCAGGGTGCTGGGTGCTCAGTACTCAGGGTGCTGGGTGCTCAGTGCTCAGGGTGCTGGGTGCTCAGTGCTCAGGGTGCTGGGTACTCAGTGCTCAGGGTGCTCGGTGCTCAGTACTCGGGGTGCTGGGTGCTCATTCTTGGGGTGCTGGGTGCTCAGTGCTCGGGGTGCTGGGTGCGCAGTACTCAGGGTGCTGGGTGCTCAGTGCTCAGGGTGCTGGGTGCTCAGTACTCAGGGTGCTGGGTGCTCAGTGCTCAGGGTCCTGGGTGCTCAGTACTCAGGGTGCTGGGTGCTCAGTGCTCAGGGTGCTGGGTGCTCAGTACTCAGGGAGCTGGGAGCTCAGTGCTCAGGGTGATCGGTGCTCAGTACTCAGGGTGCTCAGTACTCAGGGTGCTGGGTGCTCAGTGCTCGGGGTGCTGGGTGCTCAGTGCTCGGGGTGCTGGGTGTTCAGTGCTCATTGCTCAGGGTGCTGGGTGCTCAGTGCTCAGTGCTCAGGGTGCTGGTTGCTCAGTACTCAGGGTGCTGGGTACTCAGTGCTCAGGGTGCTCAGTGCTCAGTACTCACTGCTGAGTGTGCTCAGTGCTCAGTGCTCTGGGTGCTGGGTGTTCAGTACTCATGGTGCTGGGTGCTCAGTACTCAGGGTGCTGGGTGCTCAGTGCTCAGGGTGCTGGTTGCTCAGTACTCAGGGTGCTGGGTGCTCAGTGCTCAGGGTGCTCAGTGCTCAGTACTCAGTGCTGAGTGTGCTCAGTGCTCAGTGCTCAGGGTGCTGGGTGTTCAGTACTCAGGGTGCTGGGTGCTCAGTACTCAGGGCGCTGGATGCTCAGTGCTCGGGGTGCTCGGAGCTCAGTACTCAGGGTGCTGGGTGCTCAGTGCTCGGGGTGCTCGGTGCTCAGTACTCAGGGTGCTGGGTGCTCAGTGCTCGGGGTGCTCGGTGCTCAGTACGTTGAGAGCTAACTACTCAGGGTCCTGGGTGCTCAGTGCTCAGGGTACTGGGTGCTCAGTGCTCAGGGTGCTGGGTGCTCAGTGCTCAGGGTGCTGGGTGCGCAGTGCTCGGGGTGCTAGGTGCTCAGTGCTCAGGGTGCTGGCTGCTCAGTACTCAGGGTGCTGGGTGCTCATTACTCGGGGTGCTGGGTGCTCAGTACTCAGGGTGCTGGGTGCTCAGTACTCAGGGTGCTGGGTGCTCAGTACTCGGGTGCTGGGTGCTCAGTGCACAGGGTGCTGGGTGCTCAGTGCTCAGGGTGCTGGGTGCTCAGTGCTCGGGGTGCTCGGTGCTCAGTACGTTGGGTGCACACTACTCAGGGTGCTGGGTGCTCAGTGCTCAGGGTGCTGGGTGCTCAGAGCTCAGGGTGCTGGGTGCTCAGTGCTCAGGGTGCTGGGTGCTCAGTACTCAGGGTGCTGGGTGCTCAGTGCAATGGGTGCTGGGTGCTCAGTGCTCTGCGTGCTGGGTGCTCAGTACTCAGGGTGCTGGGTGCTCAGTACTCGGGGTGCTGTGTGCTCAGTACTCAGGGTGCTGGGTGCTCAGTACTCAGGGTGCTGGGTGCTCAGTACTCGGGTGCTGGGTGCTCAGTGCTCTGGGTGCTGGGTGCTCAGTGCTCGGAGTGCTGGGTGCTCAGTACTCTGGGTGCTGGGTGCTCAGTGCTCGGGGTGCTGCGTGCTCAGTGCTCAGTACTCAGGGTGCTGGGTGCTCAGTGCTCAGGGTGCTGTGTGCTCAGTGCTCAGGGTGCTGGGTGCTCAGTCCTCAGGGTGCTCATTGCTCAGGGTGCTGGGTTCTCAGTACTCAGGGTGCTGGGTGCTCAGTGCACGGGGTGCTGGGTGCTTAGTGCTCAGGGTGCTGGGTGCTCAGTACTCAGGGTGTTGGTTGCCCAGCACTCGGGGTGCTTTGTGCTCAGTACTCAGGGTGCTGGGTGCTCAGTACTCAGGGTGCTGGGTGCCCAGTACTCGGGTGCTGGGTGCTCAGTGCTCAGGGTGCTGGGTGCTCAGTGCTCGGGGTGCTGGGTGCTCAGTGCTCAGTACTCAGGGTGCTGGGTGCTCAGTACTCGGGTGCTGGGTGCTCAGTGCTCAGTACTCAGGGTGCTGGGTGCTCAGTGCTCAGGGTGCCGGGTGCTCAGTGCTCAGGGTGCTGGGTGCTCAGTGCTCAGGGTGCTGGGTACTCAGTGCTCAGGGTGCTGGGTGCTCAGTACTCAGGGTGCTGGGTTCTCAGTGCTCAGTGTGCCGGGTGCTCAGTGCTCAGGGTGCTGGGTGCTCAGTGCTCAGGGTGCTGGGTACTCAGTGCTCAGGGTGCTGGGTGCTCAGTACTCAGGGTGCTGGGTGCTCAGTGCTCAGGGTGCTGGGTGCTCAGTGCTCAGGGTGCTGGGTACTCAGTGCTCAGGGTGCTCGGTGCTCAGTACTCGGGGTGCTGGGTGCTCATTCTTGGGGTGCTGGGTGCTCAGTGCTCGGGGTGCTGGGTGCGCAGTACTCAGGGTGCTGTGTGCTCAGTGCTCAGGGTGCTGGGTGCTCAGTACTCAGGGTGCTGGGTGCTCAGTGCTCAGGGTGCTGGGTGCTCAGTACTCAGGGTGCTGGGTGCTCAGTGCTCAGGGTGCTGGGTGCTCAGTACTCAGGGAGCTGGGAGCTCAGTGCTCAGGGTGATCGGTGCTCAGTACTCAGGGTGCTCAGTACTCAGGGTGCTCGGTGCTCAGTGCTCGGGGTGCTGGGTGCTCAGTGCTCGGGGTGCTGGGTGTTCAGTGCTCATTGCTCAGGGTGCTGGGTGCTCAGTGCTCAGTGCTCAGGGTGCTGGTTGCTCAGTACTCAGGGTGCTGGGTACTCAGTGCTCAGGGTGCTCAGTGCTCAGTACTCACTGCTGAGTGTGCTCAGTGCTCAGTGCTCTGGGTGCTGGGTGTTCAGTACTCAGGGTGCTGGGTGCTCAGTACTCAGGGTGCTGGGTGCTCAGTGCTCAGGGTGCTGGTTGCTCAGTACTCAGGGTGCTGGGTGCTCAGTGCTCAGGGTGCTCAGTGCTCACTACTCAGTGCTGAGTGTGCTCAGTGCTCAGTGCTCAGGGTGCTGGGTGTTCAGTACTCAGGGTGCTGGGTGCTCAGTACTCAGGGCGCTGGGTGCTCAGTGCTCGGGGTGCTCGGAGCTCAGTACTCAGGGTGCTGGGTGCTCAGTGCTCGGGGTGCTCGGTGCTCAGTACTCAGGGTGCTGGGTGCTCAGTGCTCGGGGTGCTCGGTGCTCAGTACGTTGAGTGCTCACTACTCAGGGTCCTGGGTGCTCAGTGCTCAGGGTACTAGGTGCTCAGTGCTCAGGGTGCTGGGTGCTCAGTGCTCAGGGTGCTGGGTGCGCAGTGCTCGGGGTGCTAGGTGCTCAGTGCTCAGGGTGATGGCTGCTCAGTACTCAGGGTGCTGGGTGCTCATTACTCGGGGTGCTGGGTGCTCAGTACTCAGGGTGCTGGGTGCTCAGTACTCAGGGTGCTGGGTGCTCAGTACTCAGGTGCTGGGTGCTCAGTGCACAGGGTGCTGGGTGCTCAGTCCTCAGGGTGCTGGGTGCTCAGTGCTCGGGGTGCTCGGTGCTCAGTACGTTGGGTGCACACTACTCAGGGTGCTGGGTGCTCAGTGCTCAGGGTGCTGGGTGCTCAGTGCTCAGGGTGCTGGGTGCTCAGTGCTCAGGGTGCTGGGTGCTCAGTACTCAGGGTGCTGGGTGCTCAGTGCACGGGGTGCTGGGTGCTCAGTGCTCAGCGTGCTGGGTGCTCAGTACTCAGGGTGCTGGGTGCTCAGTACTCGGGGTGCTGTGTGCTCAGTACTCAGGGTGCTGGGTGCTCAGTACTCAGGGTGCTGGGTGCTCAGTACTCGGGTGCTGGGTGCTCAGTGCTCTGGGTGCTGGGTGCTCAGTGCTCGGGGTGCTGGGTGCTCAGTACTCAGGGTGCTGGGTGCTCAGTGCTCGGGGTGCTGCGTGCTCAGTGCTCAGTACTCAGGGTGCTGGGTGCTCAGTGCTCAGGGTGCTGTGTGCTCAGTGCTCAGGTTGCTGGGTGCTCAGTCCTCAGGGTGCTCATTGCTCAGGGTGCTGGTTGCTCACTACTCAGGGTGCTGAGTGCTCAGTGCTCAGGGTGCTCGGTGCTCGGGGCGCTGGGTGCTCAGTGCTCGGGGTGCTCGGAGCTCAGTACTCAGGGTGCTGGCTGCTCAGTGCTCAGGGTGCTCGGTGCTCAGTACTCAGGGTGCTGGGTGCTCAGTGCTCAGGGTGCTCGATGCTCAGTACGTTGGGTGCTCACTACTCAGGGTGCTGCGTGCTCAGTGCTCAGGGTGCTGGGTGCTCAGTGCTCAGGGTGCTGGGTGCTCAGTGCTCAGGGTGCTGGGTGCTCAGTACTCAGGGTGCTGGGTGCTCAGTGCTCGGGGTGCTGGGTGCTCAGTGCTCAGGGTGCTGGGTGCTCAGTACTCAGGGTGTTGGTTGCCCAGCACTCGGGGTGCTTTGTGCTCAGTACTCAGGGTGCTGGGTGCTCAGTACTCAGGGTGCTGGGTGCCCAGTACTCGGGTGCTGGGTGCTCAGTGCTCAGGGTGCTGGGTGCTCAGTGCTCGGGGTGTTGGGTGCTCAGTGCTCAGTACTCAGGGTGCTGGGTGCTCAGTATTCGGGGTGCTGGGTGCTCAGTGCTCAGTACTCAGGGTGCTGGGTGCTCAGTGCTCAGGGTGCCGGGTGCTCAGTGCTCAGGGTGCTGGGTGCTCAGTGCTCAGGGTGCTGGGTACTCAGTGCTCAGGGTGCTGGGTGCTCAGTACTCAGGGTGCTGGGTGCTCAGTGCTCAGGGTGCTGGGTGCTCAGTGCTCGGGGTGCTGGGTGCTCAGTGCTCGGGGTGCTGGGTGCTCAGTGCTCTGGGTGCTCGGTGCTCAGTACTCAGGGTGCTGGGTGTTCAGTGCTCGAGGTGCTCAGTACTCAGGGTGCTGTATGTTCAGTGTTCAGGGTGCTGGGTGCTCAGTACTCAGGGTGCTCGGTGCTTAGTATTCAGGGTGCTGGGTGCTCAATACTCCGGGTGCTGGGTGCTCAGTGCTCGGGGTGCTCAGTGCTCAGTACTCAGTGCTCAGGGTGCTCAGTGCTCAGTGCTCAGGGTGCTGGGTGTTCAGTACTCAGGGTGCTGGGAGCTCAGTACTCAGGGTGCTGGGTGCTCAGTACTCGGGGTGCTCGGTGCTCAGTGCTCAGTGTGCTGGGTGCTCAGTACTCAGTGTGCTGGGTGCTCAGTACTCAGGGTGCTGGGTGCTCAGTGCTCAGGGTGCTGGGTACTCAGTGCTCAGGGTGCTCGGTGCTCAGTACTCGGGGTGCTGGGTGCTCATTCTGGGGGTGCTGGGTGCTCAGTGCTCGGGGTGCTGGGTGCGCAGTACTCAGGGTGCTGGGTGCTCAGTGTTCAGGGTGCTGGGTGCTCAGTACTCACGGTGCTGGGTGCTCAGTGATCAGGATGCTGGGTGCTCAGTACTCAGGGTCCTGGGTGCTCAGTGCTCAGGGTGCTGGGTGCTCAGTACTCAGGGTGCTGGGAGCTCAGTGCTCAGGGTGATCGGTGCTCAGTACTCAGGGTGCTCAGTACTCAGGGTACTGGGTGCTCAGTGCTCGGGGTGCTGGGTGCTCAGTGCTCAGGGTGCTCGGTGCTCGGGGCGCTGGGTGCTCAGTGCTCGGGGTGCTCGGAGCTCAGTACTCAGTGCTGAGTGTGCTCAGTGCTCAGGGTGCTGGGTGTTCAGTACTCAGGGTGCTGGGTGCTCAGTACTCAGGGTGCTGGGTGCTCAGTGCTCAGGGTGCTCGGTGCTCGGGGCGCTGGGTGCTCAGTGCTCGGGGTGCTCGGAGCTCAGTACTCAGGGTGCTGGGTGCTCAGTGCTCGGTGTGCTCGGTGCTCAGTACTCAGGGTGCTCTGTGCTCAGTGCTCAGGGTGCTGGGTGCTCAGTACTCAGGGTGCTGGGTGCTCAGTGCTCGGGGTGCTAGGTGCTCGGTGCTCAGGGTGCTGGCTGCTCAGTACTCAGGGTGCTGGGTGATCAGTACTCGGGGTGCTGGGTGCTCAGTGCTCGGGGTGCTGGGTGCTCAGTGCTCAGGGTGCTGGGTGCTCAGTGCTCAGGGTGCTGGGTGCTCAGTGCTCAGGGTGCTGGGTGCTCAGTACTCAGGGTGCTGGGTGCTCAGTGCTCGGGGTGCTGGGTGCTCAGTGCTCAGGGTGCTGGGTGCTCAGTACTCAGGGTGCTGTGTGCTCAGTACTCGGGGTGCTGTGTGCTCAGTACTCAGGGTGCTGGGTGCTCAGTACTCAGGGTGCTGGGTGCTCAGTACTCGGGTGCTGGGTGCTCAGTGCTCAGGGTGCTGGGTGCTCAGTGCTCGGGGTACTGGGTGCTCAGTGCTCAGTACTCAGGGTGCTGGGTGCTCAGTGCTCGGGGTGCTGCGTGCTCAGTGCTCAGTACTCAGGGTGCTGGGTGCTCAGTGCTCAGGGTGCTGTGTGCTCAGTGCTCAGGGTGCTGGGTGCTCAGTCCTCAGGGTGCTCATTGCTCAGGGTGCTGGGTGCTCAGTACTCAGGGTGCTGGGTGCTCAGTGCTCAGGGTGCTCAGTGCTCGGGGCGCTGGGTGCTCAGTGCTCGGGGTGCTCGGAGCTCAGTACTCAGGGTGCTGGGTGCTCAGTGCTCGGGGTGCTCGGTGCTCAGTACTCAGGGTGCTGGGTGCTCAGTGCTCAGGGTGCTCGATGCTCAGTACGTTGGGTGCTCACTACTCAGGGTGCTGCGTGCTCAGTGCTCAGGGTGCTGGGTGCTCCGTGCTCAGGGTGCTGGGTGCTCAGTGCTCAGGGTGCTGGGTGCTCAGTACTCAGGGTGCTGGGTGCTCAGTGCTCGGGGTGCTGGGTGCTCAGTGCTCAGGGTGCTGGGTGCTCAGTACTCAGGGTGTTGGTTGCCCAGCACTCGGGGTGCTTTGTGCTCAGTACTCAGGGTGCTGGGTGCTCAGTACTCAGGGTGCTGGGTGCCCAGTACTCGGGTGCTGGGTGCTCAGTGCTCAGGGTGCTGGGTGCTCAGTGCTCGGGTTGCTGGGTGCTCAGTGCTCAGTACTCAGGGTGCTGGGTGCTCAGTGCTCAGGGTGCTGGGTGCTCAGTACTCAGGGTGCTGGGTGCTCAGTGCTCAGGGTGCTGGGTGCTCAGTGGTCAGGGTGCTGGGTGCTCAGTACTCAGGGTGTTGGGTGCTCAGTACTCGGGGTACTGGGTGCTCAGTACTCAGGGTGCTGGGTGCTCAATACTCAGGGTGCTGGGTGCTCAGTACTCGGGTGCTGGGTGCTCAGTGCTCAGGGTGCTGGGTGCTCAGTGCTCGGGGTGCTGGGTGCTCAGTGCTCAGTACTCAGGGTGCTGGGTGCTCAGTACTCGGGGTGCTAGGTGGTCAGTGCTCAGTACTCAGGGTGCTGGGTGCTCAGTGCTCAGGGTGCTGGGTGCTCAGTGCTCAGGGTGCTGGGTGCTCAGTGCTCGGGGTGCTGGGTGCTCAGTGCTCAGTACTCAGGGTGCTGGGTGCTCAGTACTCGGGGTGCTAGGTGGTCAGTGCTCAGTACTCAGGGTGCTGGGTGCTCATTGCTCAGGGTGCTGTATGTTCAGTGTTCAGGGTGCTGTGTGCTCAGTACTCAGGGTGCTGGGTGCTCAGTACTCAGGGTGCTGGGTGCTCAGTGCTCAGGGTGCTGGGTACTCAGTGCTCAGGGTGCTCGGTGCTCAGTACTCGGGGTGCTGGGTGCTCATTCTCGGGGTGCTGCGAGCTCAGTGCTCGGGGTGCTGGGTGATCAGTACTCAGGGTGCTGGGTGCTCAGTGCTCAGGGTGCTGGGTGCTCAGTACTAAGGGTGCTGGGTGCTCAGTGCTCAGGGTGCTGGGTGCTCAGTACTCAGGGTGCTGGGTGCTCAGTGCTCAGGGTGCTGGGTGCTCAGTGCTCGGGGTGCTGGGTGCTCAGTGCTCGGGGTGCTGGGTGCTCAGTGCTCAGAGTGATCGGTGCTCAGTACTCAGGGTGCTCAGTACTCAGGGTACTGGGTGCTCAGTGCTCGGGGTGCTGGGAGCTCAGTACTCAGGGTGCTGGGTGCTCAGTGCTCGGGGTGCTGGGTGCTCAGTGCTCAGGGTGATCAGTGCTCAGTACTCAGGGTGCTGGGTGCTCAGTGCTCAGGGTGCTGGGTGTTCAGTCCACAGGGTGCTCAGTGCTCAGGGTGCTGGGTGCTCAGTGCTCGGGGTGCTGGGTGCTCAGTGCTCGGGGTGCTGGGTGCTCAGTGCTCAGGGTGCTGGGTGCTCAGTGCTCAGGGTGCTGGTTGCTCAGTACTCAGGGTGCTGGGTGCTCAGTACTCAGGGTGCTGGGTGCTCAGTGCTCAGGGTGCTAGGTGCTCAGTACTCAGGGTGCTGGGTGATCAGTGCTCGGGGTGCTGGGTGCTCAGTACTCAGGGTGCTGGGTGCTCAGTGCTCGCGGTGCTGGGTGCTCAGTGCTCGGGGTGCTCGGTGCTCAGTACTCAGGGTGCTGGGTGCTCAGTGCTCGAGGTGCTCAGTACTCAGGGTGCTGTGTGTTCAGTGCTCAGGGTGCTGGGTGCTCAGTACTCAGGGTGCTCGGTGCTTAGTACTCAGGGTGCTGGGTGCTCAGTACTCCGGGTGCTGGGTGCTCAGTGCTCGGGGTGCTCGGTGCTCAGTGCTCAAGGTGCTGGGTGCTCAGTACTCAGGGTGCTCATTGCTTAGGGTGCTATGTGCTCAGTACTCATGGTGCTGGGTGCTCAGTGCTCGGGGTGCTCGGAGCTCAGTACTCAGGGTGCTGGGTGCTCAGTACTCGGGGTGCTCGGTGCTCAGTACTCAGGTTGCTGGGTGCTCAGTGCTCGGGTGCTGGGTGCTCAGTGCTCAGTACTCAGGGTGCTGGGTGCTCAGTGCTCAGGGTGCTGTGTGCTCAGTGCTCAGGGTGCTGGGTGCTCAGTGCTCAGGTGCTGGGTACTCAGTGCTCAGGGTGCTGGGTGCTCAGTACTCAGGGTGCTGGGTGATCAGTACTCAGGGTGCTGGGTGCTCAGTGCTCGGGGTGCTATGTGCTCAGTGCTCGCGGTGCTGGGTGCTCAGTGCTCGAGGTGCTCAGTAATCAGGGTGCTTTGTATTCAGTGCTCAGGGTGCTGGGTGCTCAGTACTCAGGGTGCTAGGTGCTTAGTACTCAGGGTGCTGGGTGCTCAGTACTCCGGGTGCTGGGTGCTCAGTGCTCGGGGTGCTAGGTGCTCAGTGCTCAAGGTGCTGGGTGCTCAGTACTCAGGGTGCTCATTGCTCAGGGTGCTGTATGCTCAGTACTCAGGGTGCTGGGTGCTCAGTGCTCAGGGTGCTCGGTGCTCGGGGCGCTGGGTGCTCAGTGCTCAGGGTGCTCGGAGCTCAGTACTCAGGGTGCTGGGTGCTCAGTGCTCGGGGTGCTCGGTGCTCAGTACGTTGGGTGCTCACTACTCAGGGTGCTGGGTGCTCAGTGCTCAGGGTGCTGGGTGCTCAGTGCTCAGGGTGCTGGGTGCTCAGTGCTCAGGGTGCTGGGTGCTCAGTACTCAGGATGCTGGGTGCTCAGTGCTCAGGGTGCTGGGTGCTCAGTGCTCAGGTTGCTGTTTGCTCAGTACTCAGGGTGCTGGGTGCTCAGTACTCAGGGTGCTGGGTGCTAAGTACTCAGGGTGCTCGGTGCTCAGTACTCAGGTTGCTGGGTGCTCAGTGCTCAGGGTGCTGGGTGCTCAGTGCTCGGTGTGCTGGGTGCTCAGTGCTCAGTACTCAGGGTGCTGGGTGCTCAGTGCTCGGGGTGCTCGGTGCTCAGTGCTCAATACTCAGGGTGCTGGGTGCTCAGTGCTCAGGTTGCTGGGTGCTCAGTGCTCAGGGTGCTGGGTGCTCAGTGCTCATGGTGCTGGGTATTCAGTGCTCAGGGTGCTGGGTGCTCAGTACTCAGGGTGCTGGGTGCTCAGTGCTCGGGGTGCTCGGTGCTCAGTACTCAAGTTGCTGGGTGCTCAGTGCTCAGGGTGCTGGGTGCTCAGTCATCAGGGTGCTGGGTGCTCAGTACTCAGGGTGCTCCGTGCTCAGTAATCAGGGATCTCAGTGCTCAGTACTCAGGGTGTTGGGTACTCAGTGCTCAGGGTGCTGTGTGCTCAGTACTCAGGGTGCTCAGTGCTCAGTACTTAGGGTGCTTGGTGCTCAGTACTCAGGGTGCTCAGTGCTCAGTACTCGGTGTGCTGGGTGCTCAGTGCTCAGGGTGCTCAGTGCTCAGTGCTCGGGGTGCTGGGTGCTCAGTGCTCAGGGCGCTGGGTGCTCAGTGCTCGGCGTGCTGGGTGCTCAGTACTCGGGGTGCTGGGTGCTCAGTGCTCAGGTTGCTCAGTGCTCAGTACTCAGTGCTCAGGGTGCTCAGTGCTCAGTGCTCAAGGTGCTGGGTGTTCAGTACTCAGGGTGCTGGGTGCTCAGTACTCAGGGTGCTGGGTGCTCAGTGCTCAGGGTGCTGGGTGCTCAGTGCTCGGGGCGCTGGGTGCTCAGTGCTCGGCGTGCTCGGAGCTCAGTACTCAGGGTGCTGGGTGCTCAGTGCTCGGGGTGATCGGTGCTCAGTACTCAGGGTGCTGGGTGCTCAGTGCTCGGGGTGCTCGGTGCTCAGTACGTTGGGTGCTCACTACTCAGGGTGCTGCGTGCTCAGTGCTCAGGGTGCTGGGTGCTCAGTGCTCAGGGTGCTGGGTGCTCAGTGCTCAGGGTGCTGGGTGCTCAGTACTCAGGGTGCTGGGTGCTCAGTACTCAGGGGGCTGGGTGCTCAGTACTCGGGTGCTGGGTGCTCAGTGCTAAGGGTGCTGGGTGATCAGTGCTCAGGGTGCTGGGTGCTCAGTGCTCGGGGTGCTCGGTGCTCAGTGCTCGGGGTGCTGGGTGCTCAGTGCTCAGGGTGCTGGGGTGCTGGGTGCTCAGTACTCATAGTCCTGGGTGCTCAGTACTCAGGGTGCTGCGTGCTCAGTGCTCAGTACTCAGGGTCCTGGGTGCTCAGTGCTCAGGGTGCTGGGTGCTCAGTGCTCAGGGTGCTGGGTGCTCAGTACTCAGGGTGCTGGGTGCTCAGTGCTCAGGGTGCTGGGTGCTCAGTACTCAGGGTGCTGGGTGCTCAGTACTCAGGGTGTTGGGTGCTCAGTACTCGGGGTACTGGGTGCTCAGTACTCAGGGTGCTGGGTGCTCAGTACTCAGGGTGCTGGGTGCTCAGTACTCAGGGTGCTGGGTGCTCAGTACTCGGGTGCTGGGTGCTCAGTACTCAGGGTGCTGGGTGCTCAGTACTCGGGGTACTGGGTGCTCAGTACTCAGGGTGCTGGGTGCTCAGTACTCAGGGTGTTGGGTGCTCAGTACTCGGGGTACTGGGTGCTCAGTACTCAGGGTGCTGGGTGCTCAGTACTCAGGGTGCTGGGTGCTCAGTACTCAGGGTGCTGGGTGCTCAGTACTCGGGTGCTGGGTGCTCAGTGCTCAGGGTGCTGGGTGCTCAGTACTCGGGGTGCTAGGTGGTCAGTGCTCAGTACACAGGGTGCTGGGTGCTCAGTACTCGGGGTGCTAGGTGGTCAGTGCTCAGTACACAGGGTGCTGGGTGCTCAGTGCTCAGGGTGCTGGGTACTCAGTGCTCAGGTACTGGTTGCTCAGTACTCAGGGTGCTGGGTGCTCAGTGCTCAGGGTGCTGGGTGCTCAGTGCTCGGGGTGCTGGGTGCTCAGTGCTCGGGGTGCTGGGTGCTCAGTGCTCGGGGTGCTCGGTGCTCAGTACTCAGGGTGCTGGGTGCTCAGTGCTCGAGGTGCTCAGTACTCAGGGTGCTGTATGTTCAGTGTACAGGGTGCTGGGTGCTCAGTACTCAGGGTGCTCGGTGCTTAGTACTCAGGGTGCTGGGTGCTCAGTACTCCGGGTGCTGGGTGCTCAGTGCTCGGGGTGCTCGGTGCTCAGTACTCAGTGCTCAGGGTGCTCAGTGCTCAGTGCTCAGGGTGCTGGGTGTTCAGTACTCAGGGTGCTGGGTGCTCAGTACTCAGGGGGCAGGGTGCTCAGTACTCGGGGTGCTCGGTCCTCAGTGCTCAGGGTGCTGGGTGCTCAGTACTCAGGGTGCTGGGTGCTCAGTACTCAGGGTGCTGGGTGCTCAGTGCTCAGGGTGCTGGGTACTCAGTGCTCAGGGTGCTCGGTGCTCAGTACTCGGGGTGCTGGGTGCTCATTCTCGGGGTGCTGGGAGCTCAGTGCTCGGGGTGCTGGGTGCTCAGTACTCAGGGTGCTGGGTGCTCAGTGCTCAGGGTGCTGGGTGCTCAGTACTCAGGTTGCTGGGTGCTCAGTGCTCAGGGTGCTGGGTGCTCAGTACTCAGGGTGCTGGGTGCTCAGTGCTCAGGGTGCTGGGTGCTCAGTACTCAGGGTGCTGGGAGCTCAGTGCTGAGGGTGATCGGTGCTCAGTACTCAGGGTGCTCAGTACTCAGGGTACTGGGTGCTCAGTGCTCGGGGTGCTGGGAGCTCAGTACTCAGGGTGCTGGGTGCTCAGTGCTCGGGGTGCTGGGTGCTCAGTGCTCAGGGTGATCAGTGCTCAGTACTCAGGGTGCTGGGTGCTCAGTGCTCAGGGTGCTGGGTGTTCAGTCCACAGGGTGCTCAGTGCTCAGGGTGCTGGGTGCTCAGTGCTCGGGGTGCTGGGTGCTCAGTGCTCGGGGTGCTGGGTGCTCAGTGCTCAGGGTGCTGGGTGCTCAGTGCTCAGTGCTCAGGGTGCTGGTTGCTCAGTACTCAGGGTGCTGGGTGCTCAGTACTCAGGGTGCTGGGTGCTCAGTGCTCAGGGTGCTGGGTGCTCAGTACTCAGGGTGCTGGGTGATCAGTGCTCGGGGTGCTGGGTGCTCAGTACTCAGGGTGCTGGGTGCTCAGTGCTCGCGGTGCTGGGTGCTCAGTGCTCGGGGTGCTCGGTGCTCAGTACTCAGGGTGCTGGGTGCTCAGTGCTCGAGGTGCTCAGTACTCAGGGTGCTGTGTGTTCAGTGCTCAGGGTGCTGGGTGCTCAGTACTAAGGGTGCTCGGTGCTTAGTACTCAGGGTGCTGGGTGCTCAGTACTCCGGGTGCTGGGTGCTCAGTGTTCGGGGTGCTCGGTGCTCAGTGCTCAAAGTGCTGGGTGCTCAGTACTCAGGGTGCTCATTGCTTAGGGTGCTATGTGCTCAGGCCTCAGGGTGCTGGGTGCTCAGTGCTCGTTGTGCTCGGAGCTCAGTACTCAGGGTGCTGGGTGCTCAGTACTCGGGGTGCTCGGTGCTCAGTACTCAGGGTGCTGGGTGCTCAGTGCTCGGGTGCTGGGTGCTCAGTGCTCAGTACTCAGGGTGCTGGGTGCTCAGTGCTCAGGGTGCTGTGTGCTCAGTGCTCAGGGTGCTGGGTGCTCAGTGCTCAGGTGCTGGCTACTCAGTGCTCAGGGTGCTGGGTGCTCAGTACTCAGGGTGCTGGGTGCTCAGTAGTCAGGGTGCTGGGTGCTCAGTGCTCGGGGTGCTATGTGCTCAGTGCTCGCGGTGCTGTGTGCTCAGTGCTCGAGGTGCTCAGTACTCAGGGTGCTTTGTATTCAGTGCTCAGGGTGCTGGGTGCTCAGTACTCAGGGTGCTAGGTGCTTAGTACTCAGGGTGCTGTGTGCTCAGTACTCCGGGTGCTGGGTGCTCAGTGCTCGGGGTGCTAGGTGCTCAGTGCTCAAGGTGCTGGGTGCTCAGTACTCAGGGTGCTCATTGCTCGGGGTGCTGTATGCTCAGTACTCAGGGTGCTGGGTGCTCAGTGCTCACGGTGCTCGGTGCTCGGGGCGCTGGGTGCTCAGTGCTCAGGGTGCTCGGAGCTCAGTACTCAGGGTGCTGGGTGCTCAGTGCTCGGGGTGCTCGGTGCTCAGTACTCAGGGTGCTGGGTGCTCAGTGCTCGGGGTGCTCGGTGCTCAGTACGTTGGGTGCTCACTACTTAGGGTGCTGGGTGCTCAGTGCTCAGGGTGCTGGGTGCTCAGTGCTCAGGGTGCTGGGTGCTCAGTGCTCAGGGTGCTGGGTGCTCAGTACTCAGGATGCTGGGTGCTCAGTGCTCGGGGTGCTGGGTGCTCAGTGCTCAGGTTGCTGGGTGCTCAGTACTCAGGGTGCTGGGTGCTCAGTACTCAGGGTGCTGCGTGCTCAGTACTCAGGGTGCTCGGTGCTCAGTACTCAGGGTGCTGGGTGCTCAGTGCTCAGGGTGCTGGGTGCTCAGTGCGCGGTGTGCTGGGTGCTCAGTGCTCAGTACTCAGGGTGCTGGGTGCTCAGTGCTCGGGGTGCTCGGTGCTCAGTGCTCAATACTCAGGGTGCTGGGTGCTCAGTGCTCAGGGTGCTGCGTGCTCAGTGCTCAGGGTGCTGGGTGCTCAGTGCTCAGGGTGCTGGGTACTCAGTGCTCAGGGTGCTGGGTGCTCAGTACTCAGGGTGCTCAGTGCTCAGTACTCGGGGTGCTGGGTGCTCAGTGCTCAGGGTGCTCAGTGCTCAGTACTCGGGGTGCTGGGTGCTTAGTGCTCAGGGTGCTCAGTGCTCAGTGCTCGGGGTGCTGGGTGCTCAGTGCTCGGGGTGCTGGGTGCTCAGTGCTCGGGGTGCTGGGCGCTCAGTACTCGCTGTGCTGGGTGCTCAGTGCTCAGGGTTCTCAGTGCTCAGTACTCAGTGCTCAGGGTGCTCAGTGCTCAGTGCTCAGGGTGCTGGGTGTTCAGTACTCAGGATGCTGGGTGCTCAGTAGTCAGGGTGCTGGGTGCTCAGTGCTCAGGGTGCTCGGTGCTCGGGGCGCTGGGTGCTCAGTGCTCTGGGTGCTCGGAGCTCAGTACTCAGGGTGCTGGGTGCTCAGTGCTCAGGGTGCTGGGTGCTCAGTGCTCAGGGTGCTGGGTGCTCAGTGCTCAGGGTGCTGGGTGCTCAGTACTCAGGGTGCTGGGTGCTCAGTGCTTGGGGTGCTGGGTGCTCAGTGCGCAGGGTGCTGGCTGCTCAGTACTCAGGGTGCTGGGTGCTCAGTACTCGGGGTGCTGGGTGCTCAGTACTCAGGGTGCTGGGTGCTCAGTACTCAGGGTGCTGGGTGCTCAGTACTCGGGTGGTGGGTGCTCAATGCTCAGGGTGCTGGGTGCTCAGTGCTCAGGGTGCGGGGTGCTCAGTGCTCGGGGTGCTCGGTGCTCAGTACGTTAGGTGCTCACTACTCAGGGTTCTGGGTGCTCAGTGCTCAGGGTGCTGGGTGCTCAGTACTCAGGGTGCTGGGTGCTCAGTACTCAGGGTGCTGGGTGCTCAGTGCTCAGGGTGCTGGGTGCTCAGGACTCGGGGTGCTCGGTGCTCAGTGCTCAGGGTGCTGGGTGCTCAGTACTCATGGTGCTGGGTGCACAGTACTCAGGGTGCTGGGTGCTCAGTGCTCAGGGTGCTGGGTACTCAGTGCTCAGAGTGCTCGGTGCTCAGTACTCGGGGTGCTGGGTGCTCATTCTCGGGGTGCTGGGTGCTCACTGCTCGGGGTGCTGGGTGCTCAGTACTCAGGGTGCTGGGTGCTCAGTGCTCAGGGTGCTGGGTGCTCAGTACTCAGGGTGCTTGGTGCTCAGTGCTCAGGGTGCTGGGTGCTCAGTACTCAGGGTGCTGGGTGCTCAGTGCTCAGGGTGATCTTTGCTCAGTACTCAGGGTGCTCAGTACTCAGGGTGCTGGGTGCTCAGTGCTCGGGGTGCTGGGTGCTCAGTACTCAGGGTGCTGGGTGCTCAGTGCTCGGGGTTCTGGGTGCTCAGTGCTCAGGGTGATCGGTGCTCAGTACTCAGGGTGCTGGGTGCTCAGTGCTCAGGGTGCTGGGTGCTCAGTCCTCAGGGTGCTCAGTGCTCAGGGTGCTGGGTGCTCAGTGCTCGGGGTGCTGGGTTCTCAGTGCTCGGGGTGCTGGGTGCTCAGTACTCAGGTTGCTGGGTTCGCAGTGCTCGGGGTCCTGGGTGCTCAGTACACAGGGTGCTGGGTGCTCAGTACTCGGGGTGCTGGGTGCTCAGGGCTCAGGGTGCTGGGTGCTCATTGCTCGGGGTTTTGGGTGCTCAGTGCTCAGTACTCAGGGTGCTGGGTGCTCAGTACTCCAGGTGCTGGGTGCTCAGTACTCGGGTGCTGGGTGCTCAGTGCTCAGGGTGCTGTGTGCTCAGTGCTCAGGGTGCTGGGTGCTCAGTGCTCAGGGTGCTGGGTACTCAGTGCTCAGGGTGCTGGGTGCTCAGTACTCAGGGTGCTGGGTGCTCAGTACTCAGGGTGCAGGGTGCTCAGTGCTCGGGGTGCTGGGTGCTCAGTGCTCGCGGTGCTGGGTGCCCAGTGCTCGGGGTGCTCGGTGCTCAGTACTCAGGGTGCTGGGTGCTCAGTGCTCGAGGTGCTCAGTACTCAGGGTGCTGTGTGTTCAGTGCTCAGGGTGCTGGGTGCTCAGTACTCAGGGTGCTCGGTGCTTTGTACTCAGGGTGCTGGGTGCTCAGTACTCGGGGTGCTGGGTGCTCAGTGCTCGGGGTGCTCAGTGCTCAGTGCTGAAGGAGCTGGGTGCTCAGTACTCAGGGTGCTCATGGCTCGGGGTGCTGGGTGCTCAGTGCTCAGGGTGCTCGGTGCTCAGTACGTTGGGTGCTCAGTACTCAGGGTGCTGGGTGCTCAGTGCTCAGGGTGCTGGGTGCTCAGTGCTCAGGGTGCTGGGTGCTCAGTTCTCAGGGTGCTGGGTGCTCAGTGCTCAGGGTGCTGGGTGCTCGGTGCTCGGGGTGCTGGGTGCTTAGTGCTCGGGGTGCCCGGTGCAAGGTACTCGGGGTGCTCAGTGCTCAGTACTCAGGGTGCTGGGTGCTCAGTGCTCAGGGTGCTGGGTGCTCAGTACTCAGGGTGCTGGATGCTCGGTGCTCAGTACGCTGGGTGCTCAGTTCTCAGGGTGATGGGTGCTCAGTGCTCAGTACTCAGGGTGCTGGGTGCTCAGTGCTCAGGGTGCTGGGTGCTCAGTGCTCAGGGTGCTGGGTGCTCAGTGCTCAGGGTGCTGGGTGCTCAGTACTCAGGGTGCTGGGTGCTTAGTACTCAGGGTGCTGGGTGCTCAGTGCTCGGGGTGATGGGTGCTCAGTGCTCAGTACTCAGGGTGCTGGGTGCTCAGTGCTCAGGGTGCTGGGTGCTCAGTGCTCAAGGTGCTGGGTGCTCAGTGCTCAGGGTGATCTTTGCTCAGTACTCAGGGTGCTCAGTACTCAGGGTGCTGGGTGCTCAGTGCTCGGGGTGCTGGGTGCTCAGTACTCAGGGTGCTGGGTGCTCAGTGCTCAGGGTGCTGGGTGCTTAGTACTCAGGGTGCTGGGTGCTCAGTGCTCGGGGTGATGGGTGCTCAGTGCTCAGTACTCAGGGTGCTGGGTGCTCAGTGCTCAGGGTGCTGGGTGCTCAGTGCTCAGGGTGCTGGGTGCTCAGTGCTCAGGGTGATCTTTGCTCAGTACTCAGGGTGCTCAGTACTCAGGGTGCTGGGTGCTCAGTGCTCGGGGTGCTGGGTGCTCAGTAATCAGGGTGCTGGGTGCTCAGTGCTCGGGGTTCTGGGTGCTCAGTGCTCAGGGTGATCGGTGCTCAGTACTCAGGGTGCTGGGTGCTCAGTGCTTAGGGTGCTGGGTGCTCAGTCCTCAGGGTGCTCAGTGCTCAGGGTGCTGGGTGCTCAATGCTCGGGGTGCTCGGTGCTCAGTACTCAGGGTGCTGAGTGCTCAGTACTCAGGGTGCTGGGTTCTCAGTGCTCGGGGTGCTGGGTGCTCAGTACTCAGAGTGCTGGGTGCTCAGTACTCGGGGTGCTGGGTGCTCAGGGCTCAGGGTGCTGGGTGCTCATTGCTCGGGGTTTTGGGTGCTCAGTGCTCAGTACTCAGGGTGCTGGGTGCTCAGTACTCCGGGTGCTGGGTGCTCAGTACTCGGGTGCTGGGTGCTCAGTGCTCAGGGTGCTGTGTGCTCAGTGCTCAGGGTGCTGGGTGCTCAGTGCTCAGGGTGCTGGGTACTCAGTGCTCAGGGTGCTGGGTGCTCAGTACTCAGGGTGCTGGGTGCTCAGTACTCGGGGTGCTGGGTGCTCAGTGCTCGGGGTGCTGGGTGCTCAGTGCTCGGGGTGCTCGGTGCTCAGTACTCAGGGTGCTGGGTGCTCAGTGCTCGAGGTGCTCAGTACTCAGGGTGCTGTGTGTTCAGTGCTCAGGGTGCTGGGTGCTCAGTACTCAGGGTGCTCGGTGCTTTGTACTCAGGGTGCTGGGTGCTCAGTACTCGGGGTGCTGGGTGCTCAGTGCTCGGGGTGCTCAGTGCTCAGTGCTCAAGGAGCTGGGTGCTCAGTACTCAGGGTGCTCATGGCTCGGGGTGCTGGGTGCTCAGTGCTCATGGTGCTCGGTGCTCAGTACGTTGGTTGCTCAGTACTCAGGGTGCTGGGTGCTCAGTGCTCAGGGTGCTGGGTGCTCAGTGCTCAGGGTGCTGGGTGCTCAGTGCTCAGGGTGCTGGGTGCTCAGTGCTCAGGGTGCTGGGTGCTCGGTGCTCGGGGTGCTGGGTGCTTAGTGCTCGGGGTGCCCGGTGCAAGGTACTCGGGGTGCTCAGTGCTCAGTACTCAGGTTGCTGGGTGCTCAGTGCTCAGGGTGCTGGGTGCTCAGTACTCAGGGTGCTGGATGCTCGGTGCTCAGTACGCTGGGTGCTCAGTACTCAGGGTGCTGGGTGCTCAGTGCTCGGGGTGCTGGGTGCTCAGTACTCAGGGTGCTGGGTGCTCAGTGCTCGGGGTGCTCGGTGCTCAGTACGCTGGGTGCTCAGTACTCAGGGTGCTGGGTGCTCAGTACTCAGGGTGCCGGGTGCTTAGTACTCAGTGTGCTGGGTGCTCAGTGCTCGGGGTGATGGGTGCTCAGTGCTCAGTACTCAGGGTGCTGGGTGCTCAGTGCTCAGGGTGCTGGGTGCTCAGTGCTCAGGGTGCTGGGTGCTCAGCGCTCAGGGTGCTGGGTACTCAGTGCTCAGGGTGCTGGGTGCTCAGTACTCAGGGTGCTGGGTGCTCAGTGCTCGGGGTGCTTGGTGCTCAGTGCTCGGGGTGCTGGGTGCTCAGTGCTCGGGGTGCTCGGTGCTCAGTACTCAGGGTGCTGGGTGCTCAGTGCTCGAGGTGCTCAGTACTCAGGGTGCTGTGTGTTCAGTGCTCAGGGTGCTGGGTGCTCAGTACTCAGGGTGCTCGGGGCTTAGTACTCAGGGTGCTGGGTGCTCAGTGCTCGGGGTGCTGGGTGCTCAGTGCTCAGTACTCAGGGTGCTGGGTGCTCAGTGCTCGGGGTGCTGGGTGCTCAGTGCTCAGTACTCAGGGTGCTGGGTGATCAGTGCTCAGGGTGCTGGGTGCTCAGTGCTCGGGGTGCTGGGTGCTCAGTACACAGGGTGCTGGGTGCTCAGTACTCCGGGTGCTGGGTGCTCAGTTCTCGGGGTGCTCGGTGCTCAGTACTCAGTGCTCAGGGTGCTCAGTGCTCAGTGCTCAGGGTGCTGGGTGTTCAGTACTCAGCGTTCTGGGTGCTCAGTACTCAGGGTGCTGGGTGCTCAGTGCTCAGGGTGCTGGGTGCTCAGTACTCGGGGTGCTCGGTGCTCAGTGCTCAGGGTGCTGGGTGCTCAGTACTCATGTTGCTAGGTGCTCAGTACTCAGGGTGCTGGGTGCTCAGTGCTCAGGGTGCTGGGTACTCAGTGCTCAGAGTGCTCGGTGCTCAGTACTCGGGGTGCAGGGTGCTCATTCTCGGGGTGCTGGGTGCTTAGTGCTCGGGGTGCTGGGTGCTCAGTACTCAGGGTGCTGGGTGCTCAGTGCTCAGGGTGCTGGGTGCTCAGTACTCAGGGTGCTTGGTGCTCAGTGCTCAGGGTGCTGGGTGCTCAGTACTCAGGGTGCTGGGTGCTCAGTGCTCAGGGTGATCTTTGCTCAGTACTCAGGGTGCTCAGTTCTCAGGGTGCTGGGTGCTCATTGCTCGGGGTGCTGGGTGCTCAGTACTCAGGGTGCTGGGTGCTCAGTGCTCGGGGTTCTGGGTGCTCAGTGCTCAGGTTGATCGGTGCTCAGTACTCAGGGTGCTGGGTGCTCAGTGCTCAGGGTGCTGGGTGCTCAGTCCTCAGGGTGCTCAGTGCTCAGGGTGCTGGGTGCTCAGTGCTCGGGGTGCTCGGTGCTCAGTACTCAGGGTGCTGAGTGCTCAGTACTCAGGGTGCTGGGTGCTCAGTACTCAGGGTGCTGGGTGCTCAGTACTCAGGGTGCTGGGTGCTCAGTGCTCAGGGTGCTGGGTGCTCAGTACTCAGGGTGCTGGGTGCTCAGTACTCGGGTGCTGGGTGCTCAGTGCTCAGGGTGCTGGGTGCTCATTGCTCGGGGTGCTGGGTGCTCAGTGCTCAGTACTCAGGGTGCTGGGTGCTCAGTACTCAGGGTGCTGGGTGCTCAGTACTCAGGGTGCTGGGTGCTCAGTGCTCAGGGTGCTGGGTGCTCAGTATTCAGGGTGCTGGGAGCTCAGTGCTCAGGGTGATCTTTGCTCAGTTCTCAGGGTGCTCAGTACTCAGGGTGCTGAGTGCTCAGTGCTCGGGGTGCTGGGTGCTCAGTACTCAGGGTGCTGGGTGCTCAGTGCTCGGGGTTCTGGGCTCAGTACTCAGGGTGTTCGGTGCTCAGTACTCAGGGTGCTGGGTGCTCAGTGCTCAGGGTGCTGGGTGCTCAGTCGTCAGGGTGCTCAGTGCTCAGGGTGCTGGGTGCTCAGTGCTCGGGGTGCTCGGTGCTCAGTACTCAGGGTGCTGAGTGCTCAGTACTCAGGGTGCTGGGTGCTCAGTACTCAGGGTGCTGGGTGCTCAGTACTCAGGGTGCTGGGTGCTCAGTGCTCAGTTTGCTGGGTGCTCAGTGCACGGGGTGCTGGGTGCTCAGTTCTCAGGGTGCTGGGTGCTCAGTGCTCAGGGTGCTGGGTGCTCAGTACTCGGGGTGCTCGGTGCTCAGTGCTCAGGGTGCTGGGTGCTCAGTACTCATGGTGCTGGGTGCTCAGTACTCAGGGTGCTGGGTGCTCAGTGCTCAGGGTTATCCGTACTCAGTGCTCAGAGTGCTCGGTGCTCAGTACTCGGGGTGCTGGGTGCTCATTCTCGGGGTGCTGGGTGCTCAGTGCTCAGGGTGCTGGGTGCTCAGTACTCAGGGTGCTGGGTGCTCAGTGCTCAGGGTGCTGGGTGCTCAGTACTCAGGGTGCTGGGTGCTCAGGGTGCTGGGTGCTCATTACTCAGGGTGGTGGGTGCTCAGTGCTCAGGGTGCTGGGTGCTCAGTACTCAGGGTGCTGTGAGCTCAGTGCTCAGTGTGACCTTTGCTCAGTACTCAGGGTGCTCAGTACTCAGGGTGCTGTGTGCTCAGTGCTCGGGGTGCTGGGTGCTCAGTACTCAGGGTGCTGGTTGCTCAGTGCTCGGGGTTCTGGGTGCTCAGTGCTCAGGGTGATCAGTGCTCAGTACTCAGGGTGCTGGGTGCTCAGTGCTAAGGGTGCTGGGTGCTCAGTCCTCAGGGTGCTCAGTGCTCAGTGTGCTGGGCCCTCAGTGCTCGGGGTGCTCGGTGCTCAGTACTCAGGGTGCTGGGTGCTCAGTGCTCAGGGTGCCGGGTGCTCAGTGCTCAGGGTGCTGGGTGCTCAGTGCTCAGGGTGCTGGGTACTCAGTGCTCAGGGTGCTGGGTGCTCAGTACTCAGGGTGCTGGGTGCTCAGTGCTCAGGGTGCTGGGTGCTCAGTGCTCGGGGTGCTGGGTGCTCAGTGCTCAGGGTGCTGGGTGCTCAGTGCTCGAGGTGCTCAGTACTCAGGGTGCTGTATGTTCAGTGTTCAGGGTGCTGGGTGCTCATTACTCAGGGTGCTCGGTGCTTAGTACTCAGGGTGCTGGGTGCTCAGTACTCCGGGTGCTGGGTGCTCAGTGCTCGGGGTGCTCGGTGCTCAGTACTCAGTGCTCAGGGTGCTCAGTGCTCAGTGCACAGGGTGCTGGGTGTTCAGTACTCAGGTTGCTGGGTGCTCAGTACTCGGGGTGCTCGGTGCTCAGTGCTCAGGGTGCTGGGTGCTCAGTACTCAGGGTGCTGGGTGCTCAGTACTCAGGGTGCTGGGTGCTCTGTGCTCAGGGTGCTGGGTACTCAGTGCTCAGGGTGCTCGGTGCTCAGTACTCGGGGTGCTGGGTGCTCATTCTTGGGGTGCTGGGTGCTCAGTGCTCGGAGTGCTGGGTGCGCAGTACTCAGGGTGCTGGGTGCTCAGTGCTCAGGGTGCTGGGTGCTCAGTACTCAGGGTGCTGGGTGCTCAGTGCTCAGGGTGCTGGGTGCTCAGTACTCGGGGTGCTGGGTGCGCAGTTCTCAGGGTGCTGGGTGCTCAGTGCTCAGGGTGCTGGGTGCTCAGTACTCAGGGTGCTGGGTGCTCAGTGCTCAGGGTGATCGGTGCTCAGTACTCAGGGTGCTGGGTGCTCAGTGCTCAGGTTGCTGGGTGTTCAGTCCACAGGGTGCTCAGTGCTCAGGGTGCTGGGTGCTCAGTGCTCGGGGTGCTGGGTGCTCAGTGCTCGGGGTGCTGGGTGTTCAGTGCTCAGTGCTCAGGGTGCTGGGTGCTCAGTGCTCAGTGCTCAGGGTGCTGGTTGCTCAGTACTCAGGGTGCTGGGTGCTCAGTACTCAGGGTGCTGGGTGCTCAGTGCTCGGTGTGCTGGGTGCTCAGTGCTCAGGGTGCTGGGTGCTCAGTGCTCGAGGTGTTCAGTACTCAGGGTGCTGTATGTTCAGTGTTCAGGGTGCTGGGTGCTCAGTACTCAGGGTGCTCGGTGCTTAGTACTCAGGGTGCTGGGTGCTCAGTACTCCGGGTGCTGGGTGCTCAGTGCTCGGGGTGCTCGGTGCTCAGTACTCAGTGCTCAGGGTGCTCAGTGCTCAGTGCACAGGGTGCTGGGTGTTCAGTACTCAGGTTGCTGGGTGCTCAGTACTCGGGGTGCTCGGTGCTCAGTGCTCAGGGTGCTGGGTGCTCAGTACTCAGGGTGCTGGGTGCTCAGTACTCAGGGTGCTGGGTGCTCTGTGCTCAGGGTGCTGGGTACTCAGTGCTCAGGGTGCTCGGTGCTCAGTACTCGGGGTGCTGGGTGCTCATTCTTGGGGTGCTGGGTGCTCAGTGCTCGGAGTGCTGGGTGCGCAGTACTCAGGGTGCTGGGTGCTCAGTGCTCAGGGTGCTGGGTGCTCAGTACTCAGGGTGCTGGGTGCTCAGTGCTCAGGGTGCTGGGTGCTCAGTACTCGGGGTGCTGGGTGCGCAGTTCTCAGGGTGCTGGGTGCTCAGTGCTCAGGGTGCTGGGTGCTCAGTACTCAGGGTGCTGGGTGCTCAGTGCTCAGGGTGATCGGTGCTCAGTACTCAGGGTGCTGGGTGCTCAGTGCTCAGGTTGCTGGGTGTTCAGTCCACAGGGTGCTCAGTGCTCAGGGTGCTGGGTGCTCAGTGCTCGGGGTGCTGGGTGCTCAGTGCTCGGGGTGCTGGGTGTTCAGTGCTCAGTGCTCAGGGTGCTGGGTGCTCAGTGCTCAGTGCTCAGGGTGCTGGTTGCTCAGTACTCAGGGTGCTGGGAGCTCAGTACTCAGGGTGCTGGGTGCTCAGTGCTCAGGGTGCTGGGTGCTCAGTACTCAGGGTGCTGGGTGATCAGTGCCCGGGCTGCTGGGTGCTCAGTGCTCAGGGTGCTGGGTGCTCAGTGCTCAGGGTGCTGGGTGCTCAGTACTCAGGGTGCTGGGTGCTCAGTGCTCGAGGTGCTCGGTGCTCAGTACTCAAGGTGCTGGGTGCTCAGTGCTCAGGGTGCTGGGTGCTCAGTGATCAGGGTGCTGGGTGCTCAGTACTCAGGGTGCTCGGTGCTCAGTACTCAGGGTTCTCAGTGCTCAGTACTCAGGGTGCTGGGTACTCAGTGCTCAGGGTGCTGTGTGCTCAGTACTCAGGGTGCTCAGTGCTCAGTACTTAGGGTGCTTGATGCTCAGTACTCAGGGTGCTGGGTGCTCAGTACTCGGGGTGCTGAGTGCTCAGTATTCAGGGTGCTGGGTGCTCAGTACTCATTGTGCTGGGTGCTCAGTAGTCGGGTGCTTGGTGCTCAGTGCTCAGGGTGCTTTGTGCTCAGTGCTCGGGGTGCTGGGTGCTCAGTGCTCAGTACTCAGGGTGCTGGGTGCTCAGTGTTCAGGGTGCTGCGTGCTCAGTGCTCAGTACTCAGGGACCTGGGTGCTCAGTACTCAGGGTGCTGTGTGCTCAGTGCTCAGGGTGCTGGGTGCTCAGTGCTCAGGGTGCTGGGTGCTCAGTGCTCAGGGTGCTGGGTGCTCAGTACTCAGGGTGCTGGGTGCTCAGTGCTCAGGGTGCTGGGTGCTCAGTGCTCAGGGTGCTGGGTGCTCAGTACTCAGGGTGTTGGGTGCTCAGTACTCGGGGTACTGGGTGCTCAGTACTCAGGGTGCTGGGTGCTCAGTAATCAGGGTGCTGGGTGCTCAGTACTCGGGTGCTGGGTGCTCAGTGCTCAGGGTGCTGGGTGCTCAGTGCTCGGGGTGCTGGGTGCTCAGTGCTCAGTACTCAGGGTGCTGGGTGCTCAGTACTCGGGGTGCTAGGTGGTCAGTGCTCAGTACTAAGGGTGCTGGGTGCTCAGTGCTCAGGGTGCTGGGTGCTCAGTGCTCACGGTGCTGGGTGCTCAGTGCTCGGGGTGCTGGGTGCTCAGTGCTCAGTACTCAGGGTGCTGGGTGCTCAGTACTCGGGGTGCTAGGTGGTCAGTGCTCAGTACTCAGGGTGCTGGGTGCTCATTGCTCAGGGTGCTGTATGTTCAGTGTTCAGGGTGCTTGGTGCTCAGTACTCAGGGTGCTCGGTGCTTAGTACTCAGGGTGCTGGGTGCTCAGTACTCCGGGTGCTGGGTGCTCAGTGCTCGGGGTGCTCGGTGCTCAGTACTCAGTGCTCAGGGTGCTCAGTGCTCAGTGCTCAGGGTGCTGGGTGTTCAGTACTCAGGGTGCTGGGTGCTCAGTACTCAGGGGGCTGGGTGCTCAGTACTCGGGGTGCTCGGTGCTCAGTGCTCAGGGTGCTGGGTGCTCAGTACTCAGGGTGCTGGGTGCTCAGTGCTCATGGTGCTGGGTACTCAGTGCTCAGGGTGCTCGGTGCTCAGTACTCGGGGTGCTGGGTGCTCATTCTCGGGGTGCTGGGAGCTCAGTGCTCGGGGTGCTGGGTGATCAGTACTCAGGGTGCTGGGTGCTCAGTGCTCAGGGTGCTGGGTGCTCAGTACTCAGGGTGCTGGGTGCTCAGTGCTCAGGGTGCTGGGTGCTCAGTACTCAGGGTGCTTGGTGCTCAGTGCTCAGGGTGCTGGGTGCTCAGTACTCAGGGTGCTCTGAGCTCAGTGCTCAGGGTGATCGGTGCTCAGTACTCAGGGTGCTCAGTACTCAGGGTACTGGGTGCTCAGTGCTCGGGGTGCTGGGAGCTCAGTACTCAGGGTGCTGGGTGCTCAGTGCTCGGGGTGCTGGGTGCTCAGTGCTCAGGGTGATCAGTGCTCAGTACTCAGGGTGCTGGGTGCTCAGTGCTCAGGGTGCTGGGTGTTCAGTCCACAGGGTGCTCAGTGCTCAGGGTGCTGGGTGCTCAGTGCTCGGGGTGCTGGGTGCTCAGTGCTCGGGGTGCTGATTGCTCAATGCTCAGGGTGCTGGGTGCTCATTCTCGGGGTGCTGGGTGCTCAGTGCTCAGGGTGCTGGGTGCTCAGTACTCAGGGTGCTGGGTGCTCAGTGCTCAGGGTGCTGGGTGCTCAGTACTCGGGTGCTGGGTGCTCAGTGCTCAGGGTGCTGGGTGCTCAGTCGTCAGGGTGCTCAGTGCTCAGGGTGCTGGGTGCTCAGTGCTCGGGGTGCTCGGTGCTCAGTACTCAGGGTGCTGAGTGCTCAGTACTCAGGGTGCTGGGTGCTCAGTACTCAGGGTGCTGGGTGCTCAGTACTCAGGGTGCTGGGTGCTCAGTGCTCAGTTTGCTGGGTGCTCAGTGCACGGGGTGCTGGGTGCTCAGTTCTCAGGGTGCTGGGTGCTCAGTGCTCAGGGTGCTGGGTGCTCAGTACTCGGGGTGCTCGGTGCTCAGTGCTCAGGGTGCTGGGTGCTCAGTACTCATGGTGCTGGGTGCTCAGTACTCAGGGTGCTGGGTGCTCAGTGCTCAGGGTGATGGGTACTCAGTGCTCAGAGTGCTCGGTGCTCAGTACTCGGGGTGCTGGGTGCTCATTCTCGGGGTGCTGGGTGCTCAGTGCTCAGGGTGCTGGGTGCTCAGTACTCAGGGTGCTGGGTGCTCAGTGCTCAGGGTGCTGGGTGCTCAGTACTCAGGGTGCTGGGTGCTCAGGGTGCTGGGTGCTCAGTACTCAGGGTGCTGGGTGCTCAGTGCTCAGGGTGCTGGGTGCTCAGTACTCAGGGTGCTGTGAGCTCAGTGCTCAGTGTGATCTTTGCTCAGTACTCAGGGTGCTCAGTACTCAGGGTGCTGTGTGCTCAGTGCTCGGGGTGCTGGGTGCTCAGAACTCAGGGTGCTGGTTGCTCAGTGCTCGGGGTTCTGGGTGCTCAGTGCTCAGGGTGATCAGTGCTCAGTACTCAGGGTGCTGGGTGCTCAGTGCTAAGGGTGCTGGGTGCTCAGTCCTCAGGGTGCTCAGTGCTCAGTATGCTGGGCCCTCAGTGCTCGGGGTGCTCGGTGCTCAGTACTCAGGGTGCTGGGTACTCAGTGCTCAGGGTGCTGGGTACTCAGTGCTCAGGGTGCTGGGTGCTCAGTACTCAGGGTGCTGGGTGCTCAGTGCTCAGGGTGCTGGGTGCTCAGTGCTCAGGGTGCCGGGTGCTCAGTGCTCAGGGTGCTGGGTGCTCAGTGCTCAGGGTGCTGGGTACTCAGTGCTCAGGGTGCTGGGTGCTCAGTACTCAGGGTGCTGGGTGCTCAGTGCTCAGGGTGCTGGGTGCTCAGTGCTCGGGGTGCTGGGTGCTCAGTGCTCGGGGTGCTGGGTGCTCAGTGCTCGGGGTGCTCGGTGCTCAGTACTCAGGGTGCTGGGTGCTCAGTGCTCGAGGTGCTCAGTACTCAGGGTGCTGTATGTTCAGTGTTCAGGGTGCTGGGTGCTCAGTACTCAGGGTGCTCGGTGCTTAGTACTCAGGGTGCTGGGTGCTCAGTACTCCGGGTGCTGGGTGCTCAGTGCTCGGGGTGCTCGGTGCTCAGTACTCAGTGCTCAGGGTGCTCAGTGCTCAGTGCACAGGGTGCTGGGTGTTCAGTACTCAGGTTGCTGGGTGCTCAGTACTCGGGGTGCTCGGTGCTCAGTGCTCAGGGTGCTGGGTGCTCAGTACTCAGGGTGCTGGGTGCTCAGTACTCAGGGTGCTGGGTGCTCTGTGCTCAGGGTGCTGGGTACTCAGTGCTCAGGGTGCTCGGTGCTCAGTACTCGGGGTGCTGGGTGCTCATTCTTGGGGTGCTGGGTGCTCAGTGCTCGGGGTGCTGGGTGCGCAGTACTCAGGGTGCTGGGTGCTCAGTGCTCAGGGTGCTGGGTGCTCAGTACTCAGGGTGCTGGGTGCTCAGTGCTCAGGGTGCTGGGTGCTCAGTACTCGGGGTGCTGGGTGCGCAGTACTCAGGGTGCTGGGTGCTCAGTGCTCAGGGTGCTGGGTGCTCAGTACTCAGGGTGCTGGGTGCTCAGTGCTCAGGTTGATCGGTGCTCAGTACTCAGGGTGCTGGATGCTCAGTGCTCAGGTTGCTGGGTGTTCAGTCCACAGGGTGCTCAGTGCTCAGGGTGCTGGGTGCTCAGTGCTCAGGGTGCTGGGTGCTCAGTACTCAGGGTGCTCTGTGCTCAGTGCTCAGGGTGCTGGGTGCTCAGTGCTCGGGGTGCTGGGTGCTCAGTGCTCGGGGTGCTGGGTGCTCAGTGCTCGGGGTGCTCGGTGCTCAGTACTCAGGGTGCTGGGTGCTCAGTGCTCGAGGTGCTCAGTACTCAGGGTGCTGTATGTTCAGTGTTCAGGGTGCTTGGTGCTTAGTACTCAGGGTGCTGGGTGCTCAGTACTCCGGGTGCTGGGTGCTCAGTGCTCGGGGTGCTCGGTGCTCAGTACTCAGTGCTCAGGGTGCTCAGTGCTCAGTGCACAGGGTGCTGGGTGTTCAGTACTCAGGTTGCTGGGTGCTCAGTACTCGGGGTGCTCGGTGCTCAGTGCTCAGGGTGCTGGGTGCTCAGTACTCAGGGTGCTGGGTGCTCAGTACTCAGGGTGCTGGGTGCTCTGTGCTCAGAGTGCTGGGTACTCAGTGCTCAGGGTGCTCGGTGCTCAGTACTCGGGGTGCTGGGTGCTCATTCTTGGGGTGCTGGGTGCTCAGTGCTCGGGGTGCTGGGTGTTCAGTGCTCAGTGCTCAGGGTGCTGGGTGCTCAGTGCTCAGTGCTCAGGGTGCTGGTTGCTCAGTACTCAGGGTGCTGGGTGCTCAGTACTCAGGGTGCTGGGTGCTCAGTGCTCAGGGTGCTGGGTGCTCATTACTCAGGGTGCTGGGTGATCAGTGCCCGGGCTGCTGGGTGCTCAGTGCTCAGGGTGCTGGGTGCTCAGTGCTCAGGGTGCTGGGTGCTCAGTACTCAGGGTGCTGGGTGCTCAGTGCTCGGGGTGCTCGGTGCTCAGTACTCAAGGTGCTGGGTGCTCAGTGCTCAGGGTGCTGGGTACTCAGTGCTCAGGGTGCTGTGTGCTCAGTACTCAGGGTGCTCAGTGCTCAGTACTTAGGGTGCTTGATGCTCAGTACTCAGGGTGCTGGGTGCTCAGTACTCGGGGTGCTGAGTGCTCAGTATTCAGGGTGCTGGGTGCTCAGTACTCATTGTGCTGGGTGCTCAGTAGTCGGGTGCTTGGTGCTCAGTGCTCAGGGTGCTTTGTGCTCAGTGCTCGGGGTGCTGGGTGCTCAGTGCTCAGTACTCAGGGTGCTGGGTGCTCAGTGTTCAGGGTGCTGCGTGCTCAGTGCTCAGTACTCAGGGTCCTGGGTGCTCAGTACTCAGGGTGCTGTGTGCTCAGTGCTCAGGGTGCTGGGTGCTCAGTGCTCAGGGTGCTGGGTGCTCAGTGCTCAGGGTGCTGGGTGCTCAGTACTCAGGGTGCTGGGTGCTCAGTGCTCAGGGTGCTGGGTGCTCAGTGCTCAGGGTGCTGGGTGCTCAGTACTCAATGTGTTGGGTGTTCAGTACTCGGGGTACTGGGTGCTCAGTACTCAGGGTGCTGGGTGCTCAGTACTCAGGGTGCTGGGTGCTCAATACTCGGGTGCTGGGTGCTCAGTGCGCAGGGTGCTGGGTGCTCAGTGCTCGGGGTGCTGGGTGCTCAGTGCTCAGTACTCAGGGTGCTGGGTGCTCAGTACTCGGGGTGCTAGGTGGTCAGTGCTCAGTACTCAGGGTGCTGGGTGCTCAGTGCTCAGGGTGCTGGGTGCTCAGTGCTCACGGTGCTGGGTGCTCAGTGCTCGGGGTGCTGGGTGCTCAGTACTCAGTTCTCGGGGTGCTAGGTGGTCAGTGCTCAGTACTCAGGGTGCTGGGTGCTCATTGCTCAGGGTGCTGTATGTTCAGTGTTCAGGGTGCTTGGTGCTCAGTACTCAGGGTGCTCGGTGCATAGTACTCAGGGTGCTGGGTGCTCAGTACTCCGGGTGCTGGGTGCTCAGTGCTCGGGGTGCTCGGTGCTCAGTACTCAGTGCTCAGGGTGCTCAGTGCTCAGTGCTCAGGGTGCAGGGTGTTCAGTACTCAGGGTGCTGGGTGCTCAGTACTCAGGGGGCTGGGTGCTCAGTACTCGGGATGCTCGGTGCTCAGTGCTCAGGGTGCTGGGTCCTCAGTACTCAGGGTGCTGGGTGCTCATTGCTCATGGTGCTGGGTACTCAGTGCTCAGCGTGCTCGGTGCTCAGTACTCCGGGTGCTGGGTGCTCATTCTCGGGGTGCTGGGAGCTCAGTGCTCGGGGTGCTGGGTGATCAGTACTCAGGGTGCTGGGTGCTCAGTGCTCAGGGTGCTGGGTGCTCAGTACTCAGGGTGCTGTGTGCTCAGTGCTCAGGGTGCTGGGTGCTCAGTACTCAGGGTGCTTGCTGCTCAGTGCTCAGGGTGCTGGGTGCTCAGTACTCAGGGTGCTGGGAGCTCAGTGCTCAGGGTGATCGGTGCTCAGTACTCAGGGTGCTCAGTACTCAGGGTACTGGGTGCTCAGTGCTCGGGGTGCTGGGAGCTCAGTACTCAGGGTGCTGGGTGCTCAGTGCTCGGGGTGCTGGGTGCTCAGTGCTCAGGGTGATCAGTGCTCAGTACTCAGGGTGCTGGGTACTCAGTGCTCAGGGTGCTGGGTGTTCAGTCCACAGGGTGCTCAGTGCTCAGGGTGCTGGGTGCTCAGTGCTCGGGGTGCTGGGTGCTCAGTGCTCGGGGTGCTGATTGCTCAGTGCTCAGGGTGCTGGGTGCTCAGTGCTCAGTGCTCAGGGTGCTGTGTGCTCAGTGCTCAGGGTGCTGGGTGCTCAGTGCTCAGGGTGCTGGGTGCTCAGTGCTCAGGGTGCTGGGTGCTCAGTACTCAGGGTGCTGGGTGCTCAGTGCTCAGGGTGCTGGGTGCTCAGTACTCAGGGTGCTGGGTGCTCAGTACTCAGGGTGTTGGGTGCTCAGTACTCGGGGTACTGGGTGCTCAGTACTCAGGGTGCTGGGTGCTCAGTACTCAGGGTGCTGGGTGCTCAGTACTCGGGTGCTGGGTGCTCAGTGCTCAGGGTGCTGGGTGCTCAGTGCTCGGGGTGCTGGGTGCTCAGTGCTCAGTACTCAGGGTGCTGGGTGCTCAGTACTCGGGGTGCTAGGTGGTCAGTGCTGAGTACTCAGGGTGCTGGGTGCTCAGTGCTCAGGGTGCTGGGTGCTCAGTGCTCAGGGTGCTGGGTGCTCAGTGCTCGGGGTGCTGGGTGCTCAGTGCTCAGTACTCAGGGTGCTGGGTGCTCAGTACTCGGGGTGCTAGGTGGTCAGTGCTCAGTACTCAGGGTGCTGGGTGCTCATTGCTCAGGGTGCTGTATGTTCAGTGTTCAGGGTGCTTGGTGCTCAGTACTCAGGGTGCTCGGTGCTTAGTACTCAGGGTGCTGGGTGCTCAGTACTCCGGGTGCTGGGTGCTCAGTGCTCGGGGTGCTCGGTGCTCAGTACTCAGTGCTCAGGGTGCTCAGTGCTCAGTGCTCAGGGTGCTGGGTGTTCAGTACTCAGGGTGCTGGGTGCTCAGTACTCAGGGGGCTGGGTGCTCAGTACTCGGGGTGCTCGGTGCTCAGTGCTCAGGGGGCTGGGTGCTCAGTACTCAGGGTGCTGGGTGCTCAGTACTCAGGGTGCTGGGTGCTCAGTGCTCAGGGTGCTGGGTACTCAGTGCTCAGGGTGCTCGGTGCTCAGTACTCGGGGTGCTGGGTGCTCATTCTCGGGGTGCTGGGAGCTCAGTGCTCGGGGTGCTGGGTGATCAGTACTCAGGGTGCTGGGTGCTCAGTGCTCAGGGTGCTGGGTGCTCAGTACTCAGGGTGCTGGGTGCTCAGTGCTCAGGGTGCTGGGTGCTCAGTACTCAGGGTGCTTGGTGCTCAGTGCTCAGGGTGCTGGGTGCTCAGTACTCAGGGTGCTGGGAGCTCAGTGCTCAGGGTAATCGGTGCTCAGTACTCAGGGTGCTCAGTACTCAGGGTACTGGGTGCTCAGTGCTCGGGGTGCTGGGAGCTCAGTACTCAGGGTGCTGGGTGCTCAGTGCTCGGAGTGCTGGGTGCTCAGTGCTCGGGGTGATCAGTGCTCAGTACTCAGGGTGCTGGGTGCTCAGTGCTCAGGGTGCTGGGTGTTCAGTCCACAGGGTGCTCAGTGCTCAGGGTGCTGGGTGCTCAGTGCTCGGGGTGCTGGGTGCTCAGTGCTCAGGGTGCTGATTGCTCAGTGCTCAGGGTGCTGGGTGCTCAGTGCTCAGTGCTCAGGGTGCTGGTTGCTCAGTACTCAGGGTGCTGGGTGCTCAGTGCTCAGGGTGCTGGGTGCTCAGTACTCAGGGTGTTGGGTGATCAGTGCTCGGGGTGCTGGGTGCTCAGTACTCAGGGTGCTGGGTGCTCAGTGCTCGCGGTGCTGGGTGCTCAGTTCTCGGGGTGCTTGGTGCTCAGTACTCAGGGTGCTGGGTGCTCAGTGCTCGAGGTGCTCAGTACTCAGGGTGCTGTGTGTTCAGTGCTCAGGGTTCTGGGTGCTCAGTACTCAGGGTGCTCGGTGCTTAGTACTCAGGGTGCTGGGTGCTCAGTACTCCGGGTGCTGGGTGATCAGTGCTCGGGGTGCTCGGTGCTCAGTGCTCAAGGTGCTGGGTGCTCAGTACTCAGGGTGCTCATTGCTTAGGGTGCTATGTGCTCAGTACTCAGGGTGCTGGGTGCTCAGTGCTCGGGGTGCTCGGAGCTCAGTACTCAGGGTGCTGGGTGCTCAGTACTCGGGGTGCTCGGTGCTCAGTATTCAGGGTGCTGGGTGCTCAGTGCTCGGGTGCTGGGTGCTCAGTGCTCAGTACTCAGGGTGCTTGTTGCTCAGTGCTCAGGGTGCTGTGTGCTCAGTGCTCAGGGTGCTGGGTGCTCAGTGCTCAGGTGCTGGGTACTCAGTGCTCAGGGTGCTGGGTGCTCAGTACTCAGGGTGCTGGGTGCTCAGTACTCAGGGTGCTGGGTGCTCAGTGCTCGGGGTGCTATGTGCTCAGTGCTCGCGGTGCTGGGTGCTCAGTGCTCGAGGTGCTCAGTACTCAGGGTGCTTTGTATTCAGTGCTCAGGGTGCTGGGTGCTCAGTACTCAGGGTGCTAAATGCTTAGTACTCAGGGTGGTGGCTGCTCAGTACTCCGGGTGCTGGGTGCTCAGTGCTCGGGGTGCTAGGTGCTCAGTGCTCAAGGTGCTGGGTGCTCAGTACTCAGGGTGCTCATTGCTCAGGGTGCTGTATGCTCAGTACTCAGGGTGCTGGGTGCTCAATGCTCAGGGTGCTCGGTGCTCGGGGCGCTGGGTGCTCAGTGCTCAGGGTGCTCGGAGCTCAGTACTCAGGGTGCTGGGTGCTCAGTGCTCGGGGTGCTCGGTGCTCAGTACGTTGGGTGCTCACTACTCAGGGTGCTGGGTGCTCAGTGCTCAGGGTGCTGGGTGCTCAGTGCTCAGGGTGCTGGGTGCTCAGTGCTCAGGGTGCTGGGTGCTCAGTACTCAGGATGCTGGGTGCTCAGTGCTCAGGGTGCTGGGTGCTCAGTGCTCAGGTTGCTGGGTGCTCAGTACTCAGGTTGCTGGGTGCTCAGTACTCAGGGTGCTGGGTGCTCAGTACTCAGGGTGCTCGGTGCTCAGTACTCAGGGTGCTGGGTGCTCAGTGCTCAGGGTGCTGGGTGCTCAGTCCTCGGTGTGCTGGGTGCTCAGTACTCAGTACTCAGGGTGCTGGGTGCTCAGTGCTCGGGGTGCTCGGTGCTCAGTGCTCAATACTCAGGGTGCTGGGTGCTCAGTGCTCAGGGTGCTGGGTGCTCAGTGCTCAGGGTGCTGGGTGCTCAGTGCTCAGGGTGCTGGGTACTCAGTGCTCAGGGTGCTGGGTGCTCAGTACTCAGGGTGCTCAGTGCTGAGTACTCGGGGTGCTGGGTGCTCAGTGCTCAGGGTGCTCAGTGCTCAGTACTCGGGGTGCTGGGTGCTCAGTGCTCGGGGTGCTGGGTGCTCAGTGCTCGGGGTGCTGGGTGCTCAGTGCTCGGGGTGCTGGGTGCTCAGTACTCGGGGTGCTGGGTGCTCAGTGCTCAGGGTGCTCAGTGCTCAGTACTCAGTGCTCAGGGTGCTCAGTGCTCAGTGCTCAGGGTGCTGGGTGTTCAGTACTCAGGGTGCTGGGTGCTCAGTAGTCAGGGTGCTGGGTGCTCAGTGCTCAGGGTGCTCGGTGCTCGGGGCGCTGGGTGCTCAGTGCTCAGGGTGCTGGGTACTCAGTGCTCAGGGTACTGGGTGTTCAGTACTCAGGGTGCTGGGTGCTCAGTGCTCAGGGTGCTGGGTGCTCAGTGCTCGGGGTGCTCGGTGCTCAGTACTCAAGGTGCTGGGTGCTCAGTGCTCAGGGTGCTGGGTACTCAGTGCTCAGGGTGCTGTGTGCTCAGTACTCAGGGTGCTCAGTGCTCAGTACTTAGGGTGCTTGATGCTCAGTACTCAGGGTGCTGGGTGCTCAGTACTCGGGGTGCTGAGTGCTCAGTATTCAGGGTGCTGGGTGCTCAGTACTCATTGTGCTGGGTGCTCAGTAGTCGGGTGCTTGGTGCTCAGTGCTCAGGGTGCTTTGTGCTCAGTGCTCGGGGTGCTGGGTGCTCAGTGCTCAGTACTCAGGGTGCTGGGTGCTCAGTGTTCAGGGTGCTGCGTGCTCAGTGCTCAGTACTCAGGGTCCTGGGTGCTCAGTACTCAGGGTGCTGTGTGCTCAGTGCTCAGGGTGCTGGGTGCTCAGTGCTCAGGGTGCTGGGTGCTCAGTGCTCAGGGTGCTGGGTGCTCAGTACTCAGGGTGCTGGGTGCTCAGTGCTCAGGGTGCTGGGTGCTCAGTGCTCAGGGTGCTGGGTGCTCAGTACTCAGGGTGTTGGGTGTTCAGTACTCGGGGTACTTGGTGCTCAGTACTCAGGGTGCTGGGTGCTCAGTACTCAGGGTGCTGGGTGCTCAGTACTCGGGTGCTGGGTGCTCAGTGCGCAGGGTGCTGGGTGCTCAGTGCTCGGGGTGCTGGGTGCTCAGTGCTCAGTACTCAGGGTGCTGGGTGCTCAGTACTCGGGGTGCTAGGTGGTCAGTGCTCAGTACTCAGGGTGCTGGGTGCTCAGTGCTCAGGGTGCTGGGTGCTCAGTGCTCACGGTGCTGGGTGCTCAGTGCTCGGGGTGCTGGGTGCTCAGTGCTCAGTACTCAGGGTGCTGGGTGCTCAGTACTCGGGGTGCTAGGTGGTCAGTGCTCAGTACTCAGGGTGCTGGGTGCTCATTGCTCAGGGTGCTGTATGTTCAGTGTTCAGGGTGCTTGGTGCTCAGTACTCAGGGTGCTCGGTGCTTAGTACTCAGGGTGCTGGGTGCTCAGTACTCCGGGTGCTGGGTGCTCAGTGCTCGGGGTGCTCGGTGCTCAGTACTCAGTGCTCAGGGTGCTCAGTGCTCAGTGCTCAGGGTGCAGGGTGTTCAGTACTCAGGGTGCTGGGTGCTCAGTACTCAGGGGGCTGGGTGCTCAGTACTCGGGGTGCTCGGTGCTCAGTGCTCAGGGTGCTGGGTCCTCAGTACTCAGGGTGCTGGGTGCTCAGTGCTCATGGTGCTGGGTACTCAGTGCTCAGGGTGCTCGGTGCTCAGTACTCGGGGTGCTGGGTGCTCATTCTCGGGGTGCTGGGAGCTCAGTGCTCGGGGTGCTGGGTGATCAGTACTCAGGGTGCTGGGTGCTCAGTGCTCAGGGTGCTTTGTGCTCAGTACTCAGGGTGCTGTGTGCTCAGTGCTCAGGGTGCTGGGTGCTCAGTACTCAGGGTGCTTGCTGCTCAGTGCTCAGGTTGCTGGGTGCTCAGTACTCAGGGTGCTGGGAGCTCAGTGCTCAGGGTGATCGGTGCTCAGTACTCAGGGTGCTCAGTACTCAGGGTACTGGGTGCTCAGTGCTCGGGGTGCTGGGAGCTCAGTACTCAGGGTGCTGGGTGCTCAGTGCTCGGGGTGCTGGGTGCTCAGTGCTCAGGGTGATCAGTGCTCAGTACTCAGGGTGCTGGGTACTCAGTGCTCAGGGTGCTGGGTGTTCAGTCCACAGGGTGCTCAGTGCTCAGGGTGCTGGGTGCTCAGTGCTCGGGGTGCTGGGTGCTCAGTGCTCGGGGTGCTGATTGCTCAGTGCTCAGGGTGCTGGGTGCTCAGTGCTCAGTGCTCAGGGTGCTGTGTGCTCAGTGCTCAGGGTGCTGGGTGCTCAGTGCTCAGGGTGCTGGGTGCTCAGTGCTCAGGGTGCTGGGTGCTCAGTACTCAGGGTGCTGGGTGCTCAGTGCTCAGGGTGCTGGGTGCTCAGTGCTCAGGGTGCTGGGTGCTCAGTACTCAGGGTGTTGGGTGCTCAGTACTCGGGGTACTGGGTGCTCAGTACTCAGGGTGCTGGGTGCTCAGTACTCAGGGTGCTGGGTGCTCAGTACTCGGGTGCTGGGTGCTCAGTGCTCAGGGTGCTGGGTGCTCAGTGCTCGGGGTGCTGGGTGCTCAGTGCTCAGTACTCAGGGTGCTGGGTGCTCAGTACTCGGGGTGCTAGGTGGTCAGTGCTGAGTACTCAGGGTGCTGGGTGCTCAGTGCTCAGGGTGCTGGGTGCTCAGTGCTCAGGGTGCTGGGTGCTCAGTGCTCGGGGTGCTGGGTGCTCAGTGCTCAGTACTCAGGGTGCTGGGTGCTCAGTACTCGGGGTGCTAGGTGGTCAGTGCTCAGTACTCAGGGTGCTGGGTGCTCATTGCTCAGGGTGCTGTATGTTCAGTGTTCAGGGTGCTTGGTGCTCAGTACTCAGGGTGCTCGGTGCTTAGTACTCAGGGTGCTGGGTGCTCAGTACTCCGGGTGCTGGGTGCTCAGTGCTCGGGGTGCTCGGTGCTCAGTACTCAGTGCTCAGGGTGCTCAGTGCTCAGTGCTCAGGGTGCTGGGTGTTCAGTATTCAGGGTGCTGGGTGCTCAGTACTCAGGGGGCTGGGTGCTCAGTACTCG
>NW_024544118.1:0-46328 GCF_018167655.1 Microtus oregoni | reverse complement strand
TGCTCAGTGCTCGGGGTGCTGGGTGCTCAGTACTCAGGGTGCTGGGGTGCTCAGTACTCGGGGTGCTGGGTGCTCAGTGCTCAGGGTGCTGGGTGCTCAGTGCTCGGGGTGCCGGGTGCTCAGTGCTCAGTACTCAGGGTGCTGGGTGCTCAGTGCTCGGGGTGCTCGGTGCTCAGTACGTTGGGTGCTCACTACTCAGGGTGCTGGGTGCTCAGTGCTCAGGGTGCTGGGTGCTCAGTGCTCAGGGTGCTGGGTGCTCAGTGCTCAGGGTGCTGGGTGCTCAGTACTCAGGGTGCTGGGTGCTAAGTCTCGGGGTGCTGGGTGCTCAGTGCTCGCGGTGCTGGGTGCTCAGTGCTCGGGGTGCTCGGTGCTCAGTACTCAGGTGCTGGGTGCTCAGTGCTCCGAGGTGCTCAGTACTCAGGGTGCTGTGTGTTCAGTGCTCAGGGTGCTGGGTGCTCAGTATTCAGGGTGCTCGGTGCTTAGTACTCAGGGTGCTGGGTGCTCAGTACTCCGGGTGCTGGATGCTCAGTGCTCAGGGTGCTGGGTGCTTAGTGCTCGGGTCGCTGGGTGCTCAGTACTCAGGGTGCTGGTGTGCGCAGTGCTCGGGGTGCTGGGTGCTCAGTGCTCAGGGTGCTGGGTGCTCAGTACTCAGGGTGCTGGGTGCTCAGTACTCGGGGTACTGGGGTGCTCAGTACTCAGGGTGCTGGGTGCTCAGTACTCAGGGTGCTGGGTGCTCAGTACTCGGGTGCTGGGTGCTCAGTGCTCAGGGTGCTGGGTGCTCAGTGCTCGGGGTGCTGGTTGCTCAGTGCTCAGTACTCAGGGTGCTGGGTGCTCAGTGCTCGGGGGTGCTGGGTGCTCAGTGCTCAGTACTCAGGGTGCTGGGTGCTCAGTGCTCAGGGTGCTGTGTGCTCAGTGCTCAGGGTGCTGGGTGCTCAGTGCTCAGTGTGCTGGGGTACTCAGTGCTCAGGGTGCTGGGTGCTCAGTACTCAGGGTGCTGGGTGCTCAGTACTCAGGGTGCTGGGTGCTCAGTGCTCGGGGAGCTCGGTGCTCAGTACGTTGGGTGCTCACTACTCAGGGTGCTGGGTGCTCAGTGCTCAGGGTGCTGGGTGCTGAGTGCTCAGGGTGCTGGGTGCTCAGTGCTCAGGGTGCTGGGTGCTCACTACTCAGGGTGCTGGGTGCTCAGTGCTCGGGGTGCTGGGTGCTCAGCTCTCAGGGTGCTGGGTGCTCAGTACTCAGGGTGCTGGGTGCTCAGTACTCGGGGTGCTGGGTGCTCAGTACTCAGGGTGCTGGGTGCTCAGTACTCAGGGTGCTGGGTGCTCAGTGCTCGGGGTGCTGGGTGCTCAGTGCTCAGTACTCAGGGTGCTGGGTGCTCAGTGCTCGGGGTGCTGGTGCTCAGTGCTCAGTACTCAGGGTGCTGGGGCTCAGTGCTCAGGGTGCTGGGTGCTCAGTGCTCAGGGTGCTGGGTGCTCAGTGCTCAGGGAGCTGGGTACTCAGTGCTCAGGGTGCTGGGTGCTCAGTACTCAGGGTGCTCAGTGCTCAGTACTCGGGGTGCTGGGTGCTCAGTGCTCAGGGTGCACACTGCTCAGTACTCGGGGTGCTGGGTGCTCAGTGCTCAGGGTGCTCAGTGCTCAGTGCTCGGGGTGCTGGGTGCTCAGTGCTCGGGGCGCTGGGTGCTCAGTGCTCGGGGTGCTGGGTGCTCAGTACTCGGGGTGCTGGGTGCTCAGTGCTCAGGGTGCTCAGTGCTCAGTACTCAGTGCTCAGGGTGCTCAGTGCTCAGTGCTCAGGGTGCTGGGTGTTCAGTACTCGGGGTGCTGGATGCTCAGTACTCAGGGTGCTGGGTGCTCAGTGCTCAGGGTGCTGGGTGCTCAGTGCTCGGGGCGCTGGGTGCTCAGTACTCAGGGTGCTGGGTGCTCAGTGCTCGGGGGTGCTGGGTGCTCAGTGCTCAGGGTGCTGGGTGCTCAGTACTCAGGGTGCTGGGTGCTCAGTACTCGGGGTGCTGGGTGCTCAGTACTCAGGGTGCTGGGTGCTCAGTACTCAGGGTGCTGGGTGCTCAATGCTCGGGGTGCTTGGTGCTCAGTGCTCAGTACTCAGGGTGCTGGGTGCTCAGTGCTCGGGGTGCTGGGTGCTCAGTGCTCAGTACTCAGGGTGCTGGGTGCTCAGTGCTCAGGGTGCTGTGTGCTCAGTGCTCAGGGTGCTGGGTGCTCAGTGCTCAGGGTGCTGGGTACTCAGTGCTCAGGGTGCTGGGTGCTCAGTACTCAGGGTGCTAGGTGCTCAGTGCTCGGGGTGCTGGGTGCTCAGTGCTCACGGTGCTGGGTGCTCAGTGCTCGGGGTACTCGGTGCTCAGTCCTCAGGGTGCTGGGTGCTCAGTACTCAGGGTGCTGGGTGCTAAGTACTCGGGTGCTGGGTGCTCAGTGCTCAGGGTGCTGGGTGCTCAGTGCTCGGGGTGCTGGGTGCTCAGTGCTCAGTACTCAGGGTGCTGGGTGCTCAGTGCTCGGGGTGCTGGGTGCTCAGTGCTCAGTACTCAGGGTGCTGGGTGCTCAGTGCTCAGGGTGCTGTGTGCTCAGTGCTCAGGGTGCTGGGCGATCAGTGCTCAGGGTGCTCGGTACTCAGTGCTCAGGGTGCTGGGTGCTCAGTACTCAGGGTGCTGGGTGCTCAGTACTCGGGGTGCTGGGTGCTCAGTGATCGGGGAGCTCATTGCTCAGTACGTTGGGTGCTCATATCTCAGGGTGCTGGGTGCTCAGTGCTCAGGGTGCTGGGTGCTGAGTGCTCAGGGTGCTGGGTGCTCAGTGCTCAGGGTGCTGGGTGCTCACTACTCAGGGTGCTGGGTGCTCAGTGCTCGGGGTGCTGGGTGCTCAGTTCTCAGGGTGCTGGGTGCTCAGTACTCAGGGTGCTGGGTGCTCAGTGCTCGGGGTGCTGGGTGCTCAGTGCTCAGTACTCAGGGTGCCTGGTGCTCAGTGCTCAGGGTGATGGGTGCTCAGTGCTCAGGGTGCTGGGTGCTCAGTGCTCAGGGTGCTGGGTACTCAGTGCTCAGGGAGCTGGGTGCTCAGTACTCAGGGTGCTCAGTGCTCAGTACTCGGGGTGCTGGGTGCTCAGTGCTCAGGGTGCTCACTGCTCAGTACTCGGGGTGCTGGGTGCTCAGTGCTCAGGGTGCTCAGTGCTCAGTGCTCAGGGTGCTGGGTGCTCAGTGCTTGGGGCGCTGGGTGCTCAGTACTCAGGGTGCTGGGTGCTCAGTGTTCAGGGTGCTGGGTGCTCAGTGCTCGGGGCGCTGGGTGCTCAGTACTCAGGGTGCTGGGTGCTCAGTGCTCGGGGTGCTGGGTGCTCAGTGCTCAGTACTCAGGGTGCTGGGTGCTCAGTGCTCGGGGTGCTGGGTGCTCAGTATTCGGGGTGCTGGGTGCTCAGTGCTCAGGGTGCTCAGTGCTCAGTACTCAGTGCTCAGGGTGCTCAGTGCTCAGTGCTCAGGGTGCTGGGTGTTCAGTACTCGGGGTGCTGGATGCTCAGTACTCAGGGTGCTGGGTGCTCAGTGTTCAGGGTGCTGGGTGCTCAGTGCTCGGGGCGCTGGGTGCTCAGTACTCAGGGTGCTGGGTGCTCAGTGCTCGGGGTGCTGGGTGCTCAGTGCTCAGTACTCAGGGTGCTGGGTGCTCAGTGCTCGGGGTGCTGGGTGCTCAGTGCTCAGTACTCAGGGTGCTGGGTGCTCAGTGCTCAGGGTGCTGTGTGCTCAGTGCTCAGGGTGCTGGGTGCTCAGTGCTCAGGGTGCTGGGTACTCAGTGCTCAGGGTGCTGGGTGCTCAGTACTCAGGGTGCTCCCGAGCACTGGGCACCCAGCACCCCGAGCACTGAGCACCCCGAGCACTGAGCACCCAGCATACTGAGTACTGAGCACCCAGCACCCTGAGTACTGAGCACCCAGCACCCCGAGCACTGAGCACCCAGCACCCCGAGCACTGAGCACCCAGCACCCTGAGCACTGAGCACCCTGAGTACTGAGCACTGAGCACCCTGAGTACTGAGCACTGAGCACCCTGAGTACTGAGCAACCAGCACCCTGAGTACTGAGCACCCAGCACCCCGAGCAGTGAGTTCCCAGCACCCTGAGCACTGAGTACCCAGCACCCTGAGCACTGAGCACCCAGGACACTGAGCACTGAGCACCCAGCACCCTGAGCACTGAGCACCCAGCACCCTGAGTACTGAGCACTGAGCACCCAGCACCCCGAGCACTGAGCACCCAGCACCCTGAGTACTGAGCACTGAGCACCCAGCACCCCGAGCACTGAGCACCCAGCACCCTGAGCACTGAGCACCCAGCACCCTGCGCACTGAGCACCCAGCACCCCGAGCACTGAGCACTCAGCACCCTGAGCACTGAGCACCAAGCACCCTGAGCACTGAGCAACCAGCACCCTGAACACTGAGCACCCAGCGCCCTGAGCACTGAGCACCCAGCACCCTGAGCACTGAGCACCCAGCACCCCGAGCACTGAGCACCCAGCACCCTGAGCACTGAGAACCAAGCACCCTGAGCACTGAGCACCCAGCACCCTGTGTACTGAGCACCCAGCACCCCGAGCACTGAGCAACCAGCACCTTGAGTACTGAGCACCCAGCACCCTGAGCACTGAGCACCCAGCACCCTGAGCACTGAGCACCCAGCACCCTGAGCACTGAGCACCAAGAAACCTGAGTAGTGAGTACCAATGTACTGAGCACCGAGCACCCCGAGCACTGAGCACCCAGCACCCTGAGTACTGAGCACCGAGCACCCCGAACACTGAGCACCGAGCACCCTGAGTACTGAGCACCGAGCTCCCTGAGTACTGAGCACCCAGCACCCTGAGCACTGAGCACCCAGCACCCTGAGCACTGAGCACCCAGCAACCTGAGTACTGAGCACCGAGCACCCCGAGCACTGTGTTCAGTGCTCAGTACTCAGTGTTCAGGGTGCTCAGTGCTCAGTGCTCAGGGTGCTGGGTGTTCAGTACTCAGGGTGCTGAGTGCTCAGTACTCAGGTTGCTGGGTGCTCAGTGCTCAGGGTGCTGGGTGCTCAGTGCTCAGGGTGCTGGGTGCTCAGTACTCAGTGTGCTGGGTGCTTAGTGCTCGAGGTGCTCGGTGCTCAGTACTCAAGGTGCTGGGTGCTCAGTCCTCGGGGTGCTCCGTGCTCACGGTGCTGGTTGCTCACTGCTCGGGGTGCTGGGTGCTCAGTACTCAGCGTGCTGGGTGCTCAGTATACAGGGTGCTGGGTGCTCAGTGCTCAGGGTGCTGGGTGCTCAGTGCTCAGGGTGCAGGGTGCTCAGTGATCGGGGTGCTGGGTGCTCAGTACTCAGGGTGCTCAGTGCTCGAGGTGCACGGTGCTCAGTACTCAAGGTGCTGGGTGCTCAGTGCTCAGGGTGCTGGGTGCTCAGTCCTCGGGGTGCTCCGTGCTCAGGGTGCTGGGTGCTCAGTGCTCAGGCTGCTGGGTGCTCAGTGCTCAGTGCTCAGGGTGCTGGGTGTTCAGTACTCAGGGTGCTGGGTGCTCAGTACTCAGGGTGCTGGGTGCTCAGTGCTCAGGGTGCTGGGTGCTCAGTGCTCAGGGTGCTGGGTGCTCAGTACTCAGGGTGCTGGGTGCTCAGTACTCAGGGTGCTCGGTGCTCAGTACTCAGGGTGCTGGGTGCTCAGTGCCCAGGGTGCTGGGTGCTCAGTACTCAGGGTGCTGGGTGCTCAGTACTCAGGGTGCTGGGTGCTCAGTGCTCAGGGTGCTGGATGCTCAGTACTCAGGGTGCTGGGTGCTCAGTGCTCGGGGTGCTGGGTGCTCAGTGCTCATCGTGATCAGTGCTCAGTACTCAGGGTGCTGGGTGCTCAGTGCTCAGGGTGCTGGGTACTCTGTCCTCAGGGTGCTGGGTGCTCAGTGCTCAGTACTCATGGTGCTCAGTACTCAGGGTGCCGGGTGCTCAGTGCTCGGGGTGCTGGGTGCTCAGTACTCAGGGTGCTGGGTGCTCAGTACTCGGGGTGCTGGGTGCTCAGTACTCAGGGTGCTGGGTGCTCAGTGCTCGGGGTGCTGGGTGCTCAGTGCTCAGGGTGATCGGTGCTCAGTGCTCAGGGTGCTGGGTGCTCAGTCCTCAGGGTGCTCAGTGCTCAGGGTGCTGGGTGCTCAGTGATCAGGGTGCTCGGTGCTCAGTACTCAGGGTGCTGAGTGCTCAGTTCTCACGGTGCTGGTTGCTCAGTACTCAGGGTGCTGGGTGCTCAGTACTCAGGGTGCTGGATTCTCAGTGCACAGGGTGCTGGGTGCTCAGTGCTCGGGGTGCTGGGTGCTCAGTGCTCAGTACTCAGGGTGCTGGGTGCTCAGTGCTCGGGGCGCAGGGTGCTCAGTGCTCGGGGTGCTGGGTGCTCAGTACTCGGGGTGCTGGGTGCTCAGTGCTAAGGGTGCTCAGTGCTCAGTACTCAGTGCTCAGGGTGCTCAGTGCTCAGTGCTCAGGGTGCTGGGTGTTCAGTACTCGGGGTGCTGGATGCTCAGTACTCAGGGTGCTGGGTGCTCAGTGCTCAGGGTGCTGGGTGCTCAGTACTCAGGGTGCTGGGTGCTCAGTACTCAGGGTGCTGGGTGCTCAGTGCTCGGGGTGCTGGGTGCTCAGTGCTCACGGTGCTGGGTGCTCAGTGCTCGGGGTACTCGGTGCTCAGTCCTCAGGGTGCTGGGTGCTCAGTAATCAGGGTGCTGGGTGCTCAGTACTCGGGTGCTGGGTGCTCAGTGCTCAGGGTGCTGCGTGCTCAGTGCTCGGGGTGCTGGGTGCTCAGTGCTCAGTACTCAGGGTGCTGGGTGCTCAGTGCTCGGGGTGCTGGGTGCTCAGTGCTCAGTACTCAGGGTGCTGTGTGCTCAGTGCTCAGGGTGCTGTGTGCTCAGTGCTCAGGGTGCTGGGTGCTCAGTGCTCAGGGTGCTCGGTACTCAGTGCTCAGGGTGCTGGGTGCTCAGTACTCAGGGTGCTGGGTGCTCAGTACTCGGGGTGCTGGGTGCTCAGTGCTCGGGGAGCTCGGTGCTCAGTACGTTGGGTGCTCATATCTCAGGGTGCTGGGTGCTCAGTGCTCAGGGTGCTGGGTGCTGAGTGCTCAGGGTGCTGGGTGCTCAGTGCTCAGGGTGCTGGGTGCTCACTACTCAGGGTGCTGGGTGCTCAGTGCTCGGGGTGCTGGGTGCTCAGTTCTCAGGGTGCTGGGTGCTCAGTACTCAGGGTGCTGGGTGCTCAGTGCTCGGGGTGCTGGGTGCTCAGTGCTCAGTACTCAGGGTGCTGGGTGCTCAGTGCTCAGGGTGCTGGGTGCTCAGTGCTCAGGGTGCTGGGTGCTCAGTGCTCAGGGTGCTGGGTACTCAGTGCTCAGGGAGCTGGGTGCTCAGTACTCAGGGTGCTCAGTGCTCAGTACTCGGGGTGCTGGGTGCTCAGTGCTCAGGGTGCTCACTGCTCAGTACTCGGGGTGCTGGGTGCTCAGTGCTCAGGGTGCTCAGTGCTCAGTGCTCGGGGTGCTGGGTGCTCAGTGCTTGGGGCGCTGGGTGCTCAGTACTCAGGGTGCTGGGTGCTCAGTGTTCAGGGTGCTGGGTGCTCAGTGCTCGGGGCGCTGGGTGCTCAGTACTCAGGGTGCTGGGTGCTCAGTGCTCGGGGTGCTGGGTGCTCAGTGCTCAGTACTCAGGGTGCTGGGTGCTCAGTGCTCGGGGTGCTGGGTGCTCAGTATTCGGGGTGCTGGGTGCTCAGTGCTCAGGGTGCTCAGTCCTCAGTACTCAGTGCTCAGGGTGCTCAGTGCTCGGGGTGCTGGGTGCTCAGTGCTCAGTACTCAGGGTGCTGGGTGCTCAGTGCTCGGGGTGCTGGGTGCTCAGTATTCGGGGTGCTGGGTGCTCAGTGCTCAGGGTGCTCAGTGCTCAGTACTCAGTGCTCAGGGTGCTCAGTACTCAGGGTGCTGGGTGCTCAGTGCTCGGGGTGCTGGGTGCTCAGTACTCAGGGTGCTGGGTGCTCAGTACTCGGGGTGCTGGGTGCTCAGTACTCAGGGTGCTGGGTGCTCAGTACTCAGGGTGCTGGGTGCTCAGTACTTGGATGCTGGGTGCTCAGTACTCAGGGTGCTGGGTGCTCAGTGCTCGGGGTGCTGGGTGCTCAGTGCTCAGAACTCAGGGTGCTGTGTGCTCAGTGCTCGGGGTGCTGGGTGCTTAGTGCTCAGTACTCAGGGTGCTGGGTGCTCAGTGCTCAGGGTGCTGGGTGCTCAGTGCTCAGGGTGCTGGGTGCTCAGTGCTCAGTGTGCTGGGTACTCCGTGCTCAGGGTGCTGGGTGCTCAGTACTCAGGGTGCTCAGTGCTCAGTACTCGGGGTGCTGGGTGCTCAGTGCTCAGGGTGCTCACTGCTCAGTACTCGGGGTGCTGGGTGCTCAGTGCTCAGGGTGCTCAGTGCTCAGTGCTCGGGGTGCTGGTGCTCTGTGCTCGGGGCGCTGGGTGCTCAGTGCTCGGGGTGCTGGGTGCTCAGTACTCGGGGTGCTGGGTGCTCAGTGCTCAGGGTGCTCAGTGCTCAGTACTCAGTGCTCAGGGTGCTCAGTGCTCAGTGCTCAGGGTGCTGGGTGTTCAGTACTCGGGGTGCTGGATGCTCAGTACTCAGGGTGCTGGGTGCTCAGCGCTCAGGGTGCTGGGTGCTCAGTGCTCGGGGCGCTGGGTGCTCAGTACTCAGGGTGCTGGGTGCTCAGTGCTCGGGGTGCTGGGTGCTCAGTGCTCAGGGTGCTGGGTGCTCACTACTCGGGGTGCTGGGTGCTCAGTACTCAGGGTGCTGGGTGCTCAGTACTCAGGGTGCTGGGTGCTCGGTGCTCAGGTTGCTGGGTCCTCAGTATTCGGGGTGCTGGGTGCTCAGTACTCAGGGTGCTGGGTGCTCATTGCTTGGGGTGCTGGGTGCTCAGTGCTCGGGGTGCTGGGTGCTCATTGCTCGGGGTGTTTTGTGCTCAGTGCTCGGGGCGCTGGGTGCTCAGTGCTCGGGGCGCTGGGTGCTCAGTGCTCGGGGTGCTCGGAGCTCAGTACTCAGGGTGCTGGGTGCTCAGTGCTCGGGGTGCTCGGTGCTCAGTACGATGGGTGCTGGGTGCTCAGTGCTCAGGGTGCTGGGTGCTCAGTACTCAGGGTGCTGGGTGCTCAGTGCTCGGGGCACTGGGTGCTCAGTGCTCGGGGTGCTCGGAGCTCAGTACTCAGGGTGCTGGGTGCTCAGTGCTCAGGGAGCTGGGTGCTCAGTGCTCATGGTGCTGGGTGCTCAGTGCTCAGGGTGTTGGGTGCTCAGTACTCAGGGTGCTGCGTGCTCAGTGCTCGGGGTGCTGGGTGCTCAGTGCTCAGTGCTCAGGGTGCTGGGTGCTCAGTACTCAGGGTGCTTTGTGCTCAGTGCTCGGGGTGCTGGGTGCTCAGTACTCAGGGTGCTGGGTGCTCAGTACTCGGGGTGCTGGGTGCTCAGTGCTCAGGGTGCTGGGTGCTCAGTGCTCGGGGTGCCGGGTGCTCAGTGCTCAGTACTCAGGGTGCTGGGTGCTCAGTGCTCGGGGTGCTCGGTGCTCAGTACGTTGGGTGCTCACTACTCAGGGTGCTGGGTGCTCAGTGCTCAGGGTGCTGGGTGCTCAGTGCTCAGGGTGCTGGGTGCTCAGTGCTCAGGGTGCTGGGTGCTCAGTACTCAGGGTGCTGGGTGCTAAGTCTCGGGGTGCTGGGTGCTCAGTGCTCGCGGTGCTGGGTGCTCAGTGCTCGGGGTGCTCGGTGCTCAGTACTCAGGGTGCTGGGTGCTCAGTGCTCGAGGTGCTCAGTACTCAGGGTGCTGTGTGTTCAGTGCTCAGGGTGCTGGGTGCTCAGTATTCAGGGTGCTCGGTGCTTAGTACTCAGGGTGCTGGGTGCTCAGTACTCCGGGTGCTGGATGCTCAGTGCTCAGGGTGCTGGGTGCTTAGTGCTCGGGTCGCTGGGTGCTCAGTACTCAGGGTGCTGGGTGCGCAGTGCTCGGGGTGCTGGGTGCTCAGTGCTCAGGGTGCTGGGTGCTCAGTACTCAGGGTGCTGGGTGCTCAGTACTCGGGGTACTGGGTGCTCAGTACTCAGGGTGCTGGGTGCTCAGTACTCAGGGTGCTGGGTGCTCAGTACTCGGGTGCTGGGTGCTCAGTGCTCAGGGTGCTGGGTGCTCAGTGCTCGGGGTGCTGGTTGCTCAGTGCTCAGTACTCAGGGTGCTGGGTGCTCAGTGCTCGGGGTGCTGGGTGCTCAGTGCTCAGTACTCAGGGTGCTGGGTGCTCAGTGCTCAGGGTGCTGTGTGCTCAGTGCTCAGGGTGCTGGGTGCTCAGTGCTCAGTGTGCTGGGTACTCAGTGCTCAGGGTGCTGGGTGCTCAGTACTCAGGGTGCTGGGTGCTCAGTACTCAGGGTGCTGGGTGCTCAGTGCTCGGGGAGCTCGGTGCTCAGTACGTTGGGTGCTCACTACTCAGGGTGCTGGGTGCTCAGTGCTCAGGGTGCTGGGTGCTGAGTGCTCAGGGTGCTGGGTGCTCAGTGCTCAGGGTGCTGGGTGCTCACTACTCAGGGTGCTGGGTGCTCAGTGCTCGGGGTGCTGGGTGCTCAGCTCTCAGGGTGCTGGGTGCTCAGTACTCAGGGTGCTGGGTGCTCAGTACTCGGGGTGCTGGGTGCTCAGTACTCAGGGTGCTGGGTGCTCAGTACTCAGGGTGCTGGGTGCTCAGTGCTCGGGGTGCTGGGTGCTCAGTGCTCAGTACTCAGGGTGCTGGGTGCTCAGTGCTCGGGGTGCTGGGTGCTCAGTGCTCAGTACTCAGGGTGCTGGGTGCTCAGTGCTCAGGGTGCTGGGTGCTCAGTGCTCAGGGTGCTGGGTGCTCAGTGCTCAGGGAGCTGGGTACTCAGTGCTCAGGGTGCTGGGTGCTCAGTACTCAGGGTGCTCAGTGCTCAGTACTCGGGGTGCTGGGTGCTCAGTGCTCAGGGTGCACACTGCTCAGTACTCGGGGTGCTGGGTGCTCAGTGCTCAGGGTGGTCAGTGCTCAGTGCTCGGGGTGCTGGGTGCTCAGTGCTCGGGGCGCTGGGTGCTCAGTGCTCGGGGTGCTGGGTGCTCAGTACTCGGGGTGCTGGGTGCTCAGTGCTCAGGGTGCTCAGTGCTCAGTACTCAGTGCTCAGGGTGCTCAGTGCTCAGTGCTCAGGGTGCTGGGTGTTCAGTACTCGGGGTGCTGGATGCTCAGTACTCAGGGTGCTGGGTGCTCAGTGCTCAGGGTGCTGGGTGCTCAGTGCTCGGGGCGCTGGGTGCTCAGTACTCAGGGTGCTGGGTGCTCAGTGCTCGGGGTGCTGGGTGCTCAGTGCTCAGGGTGCTGGGTGCTCAGTACTCAGGGTGCTGGGTGCTCAGTACTCGGGGTGCTGGGTGCTCAGTACTCAGGGTGCTGGGTGCTCAGTACTCAGGGTGCTGGGTGCTCAATGCTCGGGGTGCTTGGTGCTCAGTGCTCAGTACTCAGGGTGCTGGGTGCTCAGTGCTCGGGGTGCTGGGTGCTCAGTGCTCAGTACTCAGGGTGCTGGGTGCTCAGTGCTCAGGGTGCTGTGTGCTCAGTGCTCAGGGTGCTGGGTGCTCAGTGCTCAGGGTGCTGGGTACTCAGTGCTCAGGGTGCTGGGTGCTCAGTACTCAGGGTGCTAGGTGCTCAGTGCTCGGGGTGCTGGGTGCTCAGTGCTCACGGTGCTGGGTGCTCAGTGCTCGGGGTACTCGGTGCTCAGTCCTCAGGGTGCTGGGTGCTCAGTACTCAGGGTGCTGGGTGCTAAGTACTCGGGTGCTGGGTGCTCAGTGCTCAGGGTGCTGGGTGCTCAGTGCTCGGGGTGCTGGGTGCTCAGTGCTCAGTACTCAGGGTGCTGGGTGCTCAGTGCTCGGGGTGCTGGGTGCTCAGTGCTCAGTACTCAGGGTGCTGGGTGCTCAGTGCTCAGGGTGCTGTGTGCTCAGTGCTCAGGGTGCTGGGCGATCAGTGCTCAGGGTGCTCGGTACTCAGTGCTCAGGGTGCTGGGTGCTCAGTACTCAGGGTGCTGGGTGCTCAGTACTCGGGGTGCTGGGTGCTCAGTGATCGGGGAGCTCATTGCTCAGTACGTTGGGTGCTCATATCTCAGGGTGCTGGGTGCTCAGTGCTCAGGGTGCTGGGTGCTGAGTGCTCAGGGTGCTGGGTGCTCAGTGCTCAGGGTGCTGGGTGCTCACTACTCAGGGTGCTGGGTGCTCAGTGCTCGGGGTGCTGGGTTCTCAGTTCTCAGGGTGCTGGGTGCTCAGTACTCAGGGTGCTGGGTGCTCAGTGCTCGGGGTGCTGGGTGCTCAGTGCTCAGTACTCAGGGTGCTGGGTGCTCAGTGCTCAGGGTGATGGGTGCTCAGTGCTCAGGGTGCTGGGTGCTCAGTGCTCAGGGTGCTGGGTACTCAGTGCTCAGGGAGCTGGGTGCTCAGTACTCAGGGTGCTCAGTGCTCAGTACTCGGGGTGCTGGGTGCTCAGTGCTCAGGGTGCTCACTGCTCAGTACTCGGGGTGCTGGGTGCTCAGTGCTCAGGGTGCTCAGTGCTCAGTGCTCAGGGTGCTGGGTGCTCAGTGCTTGGGGCGCTGGGTGCTCAGTACTCAGGGTGCTGGGTGCTCAGTGTTCAGGGTGCTGGGTGCTCAGTGCTCGGGGCGCTGGGTGCTCAGTACTCAGGGTGCTGGGTGCTCAGTGCTCGGGGTGCTGGGTGCTCAGTGCTCAGTACTCAGGGTGCTGGGTGCTCAGTGCTCGGGGTGCTGGGTGCTCAGTATTCGGGGTGCTGGGTGCTCAGTGCTCAGGGTGCTCAGTGCTCAGTACTCAGTGCTCAGGGTGCTCAGTGCTCAGTGCTCAGGGTGCTGGGTGTTCAGTACTCGGGGTGCTGGATGCTCAGTACTCAGGGTGCTGGGTGCTCAGTGTTCAGGGTGCTGGGTGCTCAGTGCTCGGGGCGCTGGGTGCTCAGTACTCAGGGTGCTGGGTGCTCAGTGCTCGGGGTGCTGGGTGCTCAGTGCTCAGTACTCAGGGTGCTGGGTGCTCAGTGCTCGGGGTGCTGGGTGCTCAGTGCTCAGTACTCAGGGTGCTGGGTGCTCAGTGCTCAGGGTGCTGTGTGCTCAGTGCTCAGGGTGCTGGGTGCTCAGTGCTCAGGGTGCTGGGTACTCAGTGCTCAGGGTGCTGGGTGCTCAGTACTCAGGGTGCTCCCGAGCACTGGGCACCCAGCACCCCGAGCACTGAGCACCCCGAGCACTGAGCACCCAGCATACTGAGTACTGAGCACCCAGCACCCTGAGTACTGAGCACCCAGCACCCCGAGCACTGAGCACCCAGCACCCCGAGCACTGAGCACCCAGCACCCTGAGCACTGAGCACCCTGAGTACTGAGCACTGAGCACCCTGAGTACTGAGCACTGAGCACCCTGAGTACTGAGCAACCAGCACCCTGAGTACTGAGCACCCAGCACCCCGAGCAGTGAGTTCCCAGCACCCTGAGCACTGAGTACCCAGCACCCTGAGCACTGAGCACCCAGGACACTGAGCACTGAGCACCCAGCACCCTGAGCACTGAGCACCCAGCACCCTGAGTACTGAGCACTGAGCACCCAGCACCCCGAGCACTGAGCACCCAGCACCCTGAGTACTGAGCACTGAGCACCCAGCACCCCGAGCACTGAGCACCCAGCACCCTGAGCACTGAGCACCCAGCACCCTGCGCACTGAGCACCCAGCACCCCGAGCACTGAGCACTCAGCACCCTGAGCACTGAGCACCAAGCACCCTGAGCACTGAGCAACCAGCACCCTGAACACTGAGCACCCAGCGCCCTGAGCACTGAGCACCCAGCACCCTGAGCACTGAGCACCCAGCACCCCGAGCACTGAGCACCCAGCACCCTGAGCACTGAGAACCAAGCACCCTGAGCACTGAGCACCCAGCACCCTGTGTACTGAGCACCCAGCACCCCGAGCACTGAGCAACCAGCACCTTGAGTACTGAGCACCCAGCACCCTGAGCACTGAGCACCCAGCACCCTGAGCACTGAGCACCCAGCACCCTGAGCACTGAGCACCAAGAAACCTGAGTAGTGAGTACCAATGTACTGAGCACCGAGCACCCCGAGCACTGAGCACCCAGCACCCTGAGTACTGAGCACCGAGCACCCCGAACACTGAGCACCGAGCACCCTGAGTACTGAGCACCGAGCTCCCTGAGTACTGAGCACCCAGCACCCTGAGCACTGAGCACCCAGCACCCTGAGCACTGAGCACCCAGCAACCTGAGTACTGAGCACCGAGCACCCCGAGCACTGTGTTCAGTGCTCAGTACTCAGTGTTCAGGGTGCTCAGTGCTCAGTGCTCAGGGTGCTGGGTGTTCAGTACTCAGGGTGCTGAGTGCTCAGTACTCAGGTTGCTGGGTGCTCAGTGCTCAGGGTGCTGGGTGCTCAGTGCTCAGGGTGCTGGGTGCTCAGTACTCAGTGTGCTGGGTGCTTAGTGCTCGAGGTGCTCGGTGCTCAGTACTCAAGGTGCTGGGTGCTCAGTCCTCGGGGTGCTCCGTGCTCACGGTGCTGGTTGCTCACTGCTCGGGGTGCTGGGTGCTCAGTACTCAGCGTGCTGGGTGCTCAGTATACAGGGTGCTGGGTGCTCAGTGCTCAGGGTGCTGGGTGCTCAGTGCTCAGGGTGCAGGGTGCTCAGTGATCGGGGTGCTGGGTGCTCAGTACTCAGGGTGCTCAGTGCTCGAGGTGCACGGTGCTCAGTACTCAAGGTGCTGGGTGCTCAGTGCTCAGGGTGCTGGGTGCTCAGTCCTCGGGGTGCTCCGTGCTCAGGGTGCTGGGTGCTCAGTGCTCAGGCTGCTGGGTGCTCAGTGCTCAGTGCTCAGGGTGCTGGGTGTTCAGTACTCAGGGTGCTGGGTGCTCAGTACTCAGGGTGCTGGGTGCTCAGTGCTCAGGGTGCTGGGTGCTCAGTGCTCAGGGTGCTGGGTGCTCAGTACTCAGGGTGCTGGGTGCTCAGTACTCAGGGTGCTCGGTGCTCAGTACTCAGGGTGCTGGGTGCTCAGTGCCCAGGGTGCTGGGTGCTCAGTACTCAGGGTGCTGGGTGCTCAGTACTCAGGGTGCTGGGTGCTCAGTGCTCAGGGTGCTGGATGCTCAGTACTCAGGGTGCTGGGTGCTCAGTGCTCGGGGTGCTGGGTGCTCAGTGCTCATCGTGATCAGTGCTCAGTACTCAGGGTGCTGGGTGCTCAGTGCTCAGGGTGCTGGGTACTCTGTCCTCAGGGTGCTGGGTGCTCAGTGCTCAGTACTCATGGTGCTCAGTACTCAGGGTGCCGGGTGCTCAGTGCTCGGGGTGCTGGGTGCTCAGTACTCAGGGTGCTGGGTGCTCAGTACTCGGGGTGCTGGGTGCTCAGTACTCAGGGTGCTGGGTGCTCAGTGCTCGGGGTGCTGGGTGCTCAGTGCTCAGGGTGATCGGTGCTCAGTGCTCAGGGTGCTGGGTGCTCAGTCCTCAGGGTGCTCAGTGCTCAGGGTGCTGGGTGCTCAGTGATCAGGGTGCTCGGTGCTCAGTACTCAGGGTGCTGAGTGCTCAGTTCTCACGGTGCTGGTTGCTCAGTACTCAGGGTGCTGGGTGCTCAGTACTCAGGGTGCTGGATTCTCAGTGCACAGGGTGCTGGGTGCTCAGTGCTCGGGGTGCTGGGTGCTCAGTGCTCAGTACTCAGGGTGCTGGGTGCTCAGTGCTCGGGGTGCTGGGTGCTCAGTACTCAGCGTGCTGGGTGCTCAGTACTCAGGGTGCTGGGTGCTCAGTGCTCAGGGTGCTGGGTGCTCAGTGCTCAGTGTGCTGGGTGCTCAGTGCTCGGGGAGCTCGATGCTCAGTACTCAGGGTGCTGGGTGCTCTGTACTCAGTGCTTGGGGTCCTGGGTGCTCCGTGCTTGGGGTGCTGGTTGCTCAGTGCTCAGTACTCAGGGTGCTGGGTCCTCAGTGCTCGGGGTGCTGGGTGCTCAGTACTCAGCGTGCTGGGTGCTCAGTACTCAGGGTGCTGGGTGCTCAGTACTCAGGGTGCTTGGTGCTCAGTACTCAGGGTGCTGGGTGCTCAGTGCACAGGGTGCTGGGTGCTCAGTGCTCAGGGTGCTGGGTGCTCAGTGCTCGGGGTGCTGGGTGCTCAGTGCTCGGGGTGCTGGGTGCTCAGCGCTCAGTGCTCAGGGTGCTGGGTGCTCAGTGCTCAGGGTGCTGGTTGCTCAGTACTCAGGGTGCTGGGTGCTCAGTGCTCGGGGTGCTGGGTGCTCAGTGCTCGGGGCGCTGGGTACTCAGTGCTCGGGGTGCTGGGTGCTCAGTACTCAGGGTGCTGTGTGCTCAGTGCTCAGTACTCAGCGTGCTGGGTACTCAGTGCTCAGTGCTCATGGTGCTCAGTGCTCAGGGTGCTGGGTGCTCAGGTTGCTGGGTGCTCAGTGCTCGGGGTGCTGGGTGCTCAGTGCTCTGGGTGCTGGGTGCTCAGTGCTCAGTGCTCAGGGTGCTGGGTGCTCAGTGCTCAGTGCTCAGGGTGCTGGGTGTTCAGTACTCAGGGTGCTGGGTGCTCAGTACTCAGGGTGCTGGGTGCTCAGTGCTCAGGGTGCTGGGTGCTCAGTGCTCAGGGTGCTGGGTGCTCAGTACTCAGGGTGATGGGTGCTCAGTACTCAGGGTGCTCGGTGCTCAGTACTCAGGGTGCTGGGTGCTCAGTGCCCAGGGTGCTGGGTGCTCAGTACTCAGGGTGCTGGGTGCTCAGTACTCATGGTGCTGGGTGCTCAGTGCTCAGGGTGCTGGCTGCTCAGTTCTCAGGGTGCTGGGTGCTCAGTGCTCGGGGTGCTGGGTGCTCAGTGCTCAGGGTGATCAGTGCTCAGTACTCAGGGTGCTGGGTGCTCAGTGCTCAGGGTGCTGGGTACTCAGTCCTCAGGGTGCTGGGTGCTCAGTGCTCAGTACTCAGGGTGCTCAGTACTCAGGGTGCCGGGTGCTCAGTGCTCGGGGTGCTGGGTGCTCAGTACTCAGGGTGCTGGGTGCTCAGTACTCGGGGTGCTGGGTGCTCAGTACTCAGGGTGCTGGGTGCTCAGTGCTCGGGGTGCTGGGTGCTCAGTGCTCAGGGTGATCGGTGCTCAGTGCTCAGGGTGCTGGGTGCTCAGTCCTCAGGGTGCTCAGTGCTCAGGGTGCTGGGTGCTCAGTGCTCGGGGTGCTCGGTGCTCAGTACTCAGGGTGCTGAGTGCTCAGTTCTCACGGTGCTGGGTGCTCAGTACTCAGGGTGCTGGGTGCTCAGTACTCAGGGTCCTGGGTGCTCAGTGCTCAGGGTGCTGGGTGCTCAGTGCTCAGGGTGCTGGGTGCTCAGTGCTCGGGGTGCTGGGTGCTCAGTGCTCGGGGTACTGGGTGCTCAGTGCTCAGTGCTCAGGGTGCTGGGTGCTCAGTGCTCAGGGTGCTGGTTGCTCAGTACTCAGGGTGCTGGGTGCTCAGTACTCAGGGTGCTGGGTGCTCAGTGCTCAGGGTGCTGGGTGCTCAGTACTCAAGGTGCTGGGTGCTCAGTACTCAGGGTGCTGGGTGCTCAGTACTCAGGGTGCTGGGTGCTCAGTGCTCGGGGTGCTGCGTGCTCAGTGCTCAGGGTGCTGGGTGCTCAGTGCTCAGGGTGCTGGGTGCTCAATACTCAGGGTGCTGGGTGCTCAGTGCTCGGGGTGCTCTGTGCTCAGTACTCAAGGTGCTGGGTGCTCAGTGCTCAGGGTGCTGGGTGCTCAGTCCTCTGGGTGCTCCGTGCTCAGTGATCAGGGTGCTGGGTGCTCAGTACTCAGGGTGCTCGGTGCTCAGTACTCAGGGTGCTGGGTGCTCAGTGCTCAGGGTGCTGGGTGCTCAGTATTCAGGGTGCTCAGTGCTCAGTACTCGGGGTGCTTGGTGCTCAGTACTCAGGGTGCTCAGTGCTCAGTACTCAGAGTGCTGGGTGCTCAGTGCTCAGGGTGCTCAGTGCTCAGTGCTCGGGGTGCTGGGTGCTCAGTGCTCGGGGCGCTGGGTGCTCAGTGCTCGGGGTGCTGGGTGATCAGTACTCGGGGTGCTGGGTGCTCAGTGCTCAGGGTGCTCAGTGATCAGTACTCAGTGCTCAGGGTGCTCAGTGCTCAGTGCTCAGGGTGCTGGGTGTTCAGTACTCAGGGTGCTGGGTGCTCAGTACTCAGGTTGCTGGGTGCTCAGTGCTCAGGGTGCTGGGTGCTCAGTACACTGGGTGTTGGGTGCTCAGTACTCAGGGTGCTGGGTGCTCAGTGCTCGGGGTGCTGGGTGCTCAGTGCTCAGGGTGCTGGGTGCTCAGTGCTCATGGTGCTGGGTGCTCAGTACTCAGGGTGCTGGGTGCTTAGTGCTCGAGGTGCTCGGTGCTCAGTACTCAAGGTGCTGGGTGCTCAGTCCTCGGGGTGCTCCGTGCTCACCGTGCTGGTTGCTCAGTGCTCGGGGTGCTGGGTGCTCAGTACTCAGCGTGCTGGGTGCTCAGTACTCAGGGTGCTGGGTGCTCAGGGTGCTGGGTGCTCAGTGCTCAGGGTGCAGGGTGCTCAGTGATCGGGGTGCTGGGTGCTCAGTACTCATGGTGCTCAGTGCTCGAGGTGCTCGGTGCTCAGTACTCAAGGTGCTGGGTGCTCAGTGCTCAGGGTGCTGGGTGCTCAGTCCTCGGGGTGCTCCGTGCTCAGGGTGCTGGGTGCTCAGTGCTCAGGGTGCTGGGTGCTCAGTGCTCAGTGCTCAGGGTGCTGGGTGTTCAGTACTCAGGGTGCTGGGTGCTCAGTACTCAGGGTGCTGGGTGCTCAGTGCTCAGGGTGCTGGGTGCTCAGTGCTCAGGGTGCTGGGTGCTCAGTACCCAGGGTGCTGGGTGCTGAGTACTCAGGGTGCTCGGTGCTCAGTACTCAGGGTGTTGGGTGCTCAGTGCCCAGGGTGCTGGGTGCTCAGTACTCAGGGTGCTGGGTGCTCAGTACTCAGGGTGCTGGGTGCTCAGTGCTCGGGGTGCTGTGTGCTCAGTGCTCAGGGTGATCAGTGCTCAGTACTCAGGGTGCTGGGTGCTCAGTGCTCGGGGTGCTGTGTGCTCAGTGCTCAGGGTGATCAGTGCTCAGTACTCAGGGTGCTGGGTGCTCAGTGCTCAGGGTGCTGGGTACTCTGTCCTCAGGGTGCTGGGTGCTCAGTGCTCAGGGTGATCAGTGCTCAGTACTCAGTGTGCTGGGTGCTCAGTGCTCAGGGTGCTGGGTACTCTGTCCTCAGGGTGCTCAGTGCTCAGGGTGCTGGGTGCTCAGTGCTCGGGGTGCTCGGTGCTCAGTACTCAGGGAGCTGAGTGCTCAGTTCTCACGGTGCTGGGTGCTCACTACTCAGGGTGCTGGGTGCTCAGTACTCAGGGTGCTGGGTGCTCAGTGCTCGGGGTGCTGGGTGCTCAGTGCTCGGGGTGCTGGGCGCTCAGTGCTCAGTACTCAGGGTGCTGGGTGCTCAGTGCTCGGGGTGCTGGGTGCTCAGTACTCAGCGTGCTGGGTGCTCAGTACTCAGGGTGCTGGGTGCTCAGTGCTCAGGGTGCTGGGTGCTCAGTTCTCAGTGTGCTTGGTGCTCAGTGCTCGGGGAGCTCGGTGCTCAGTACTCAGGGTGCTGGGTGCTCAGTACTCAGTGCTTGGGGTCCTGGGTGCTCCGTGCTCGGGGTGCTGGTTGCTCAGTGCTCAGTACTCAGGGTGCTGGGTGCTCAGTGCTCGGGGTGCTGGGTGCTCAGTACTCAGCGTGCTGGGTGCTCAGTACTCAGGGTGCTGGGTGCTCAGTACTCAGGGTGCTGGGTGCTCAGTACTCAGGGTGCTGGGTGCTCAGTGCACAGGGTGCTGGGTGCTCAGTGCTCAGGGTGCTGGGTGCTCAGTGCTCGGGGTGCTGGGTGCTCAGTGCTCGGGGTGCTGGGTGCTCAGTGCTTAGTGATCAGGGTGCTGGGTGCTCAGTGCTCAGGGTGCTGGTTGCTCAGTACTCAGGGTGCTGGGTGCTCAGTACTCAGGTTGCTGGGTGCTCAGTGCTCAGGGTGCTGGGTGCTCAGTACTCAGGGTGCTGGGTGCTCAGTACTCAGGGTGCTGGGTGCTCAGTACTCAGGGTGCTGGGTGCTCAGTGCTCGGGGTGCTGCGTGCTCAGTGCTCAGGGTGCTGGGTGCTCAGTGCTCAGGGTGCTGGGTGCTCAATACTCAGGGTGCTGGGTGCTCAGTGCTCAGGGTGATCGGTCCTCAGAACTCAGGGTGCTCAGTAATCAGGTTGCTGGGTGCTCAGGGCTCAGGGTGCTGGGAGCTCAGTACTCAGGGTGCTGGGTGCTGAGTGCTCAGGGTGCTGGGTGCTCAGTACTCGGGGTGCTCGGTGCTCAGTACTCAGGGTGCTGGGTGCTCAGTACTCAGGGTGCTGGGTGCTCAGTACTCAGGGTGCTCGCTGCTCAGTACTCAGGGTGCTGGGTGCTCGGTGCTCAGGGTGCTGGGTGCTCAGTGCTCTGGGTGCTTGGTGCTCAGTGCTCAGGGTGCTGGGTGCTCAGTGCTCAGGGTGCTGGGTGCTCAGTGATCGGGGTGATGGGTGCTCAGTGCTCAGGGTCCAGGGTGCTCAGTACTCAGGGTGCTGGGTGCTTAGTACTCAGGGTGCTCAGTGCTTAGTACACAGGGTGCTGGGTGCTCAGTGCTCGGGTTGCTGGGTGCTCAGTGCTCAGTACTCAGGGTGCTGGGTGCTCAGTGCTCGGGGTGCTGGGTGCTCAGTACTCAGCGTGCTGGGTGTTCAGTACTCAGGGTGCTGGGTGCTCAGTGCTCAGGGTGCTGGGTGCTCAGTGCTCAGTGTGCTGGGTGCTCAGTGCTCGGGGAGCTCGGTGCTCAGTACTCAGGGTGCTGGGTGCTCAGTACTCAGTGCTTGGGGTCCTGGGTGATCCGTGCTCGGGGTGCTGGTTGCTCAGTGCTCTGGGTGCTTAGTGCTCAGTACTCAGGGTGCTGGGTGCTCAGTACTCAGGGTGCTGGGTGCTCATTCTCGGGGTGCTGGGTGCTCAGTGCTCGGGGTGCTGGGTGCTCAGTACTCAGGGTGCTGGGGGCTCAGTACTCAGGGTGCTTTGTGCTCAGTACTCAGGGTGCTCGGTTCTCAGTACTCAGGGAGCTGGGTGCTCATTCTCGGGGTGCTGGGTGCTCTGTACTCAGGGTGCTGGGGGCTCAGTACTCAGTGTGCTGGGTGCTCAGTGCTCGGGTTGCTCAGTACTCATGGTGCTGGGTGCTCAGTACTCAGGGTGCTGGGTGCTCAGTGCTCGGGGTGCTGGGTGCTCAGTACTCAGGGTGCTGCGTGCTCAGTGCACAGGATGCTGGGTGCTCAGTACTCAGGGTGATGTGTGCTCTGTACTCAGGGTGCTCAGTGCTAGGGGAGCTCGATGCTCAGTACTCAGGGTGCTGGGTGCTCAGTACTCAGTGCTCGGTGTCCTGGGTGCTCAGCGCTCTGGGTGCTTAGTGCACAGTACTCAGGGTGCTGGGTGCTCAGTATTCAGGGTGCTCAGTGCTCGGGGTGCTGGGTGCTCAGTGCTCAGCGTGCTGGGTGCTCATTACTCAGTGTGCTGGGTGCTCAGTGCTCGGGGTGCTTGCTGCTCAGTACTCTTGGTGCTGGGTGCTCAGTACTCAGGGTGCTGGGTGCTCAGTACTCAGGGTGCTCGGTTCTCAGTACTCAGGGTGCTGGGTGCCCATTCTCGGGGTGCTGGGTGCTCAGTGCTCGGGGTGCTGGGTGCTCAGTGCTCAGGGTCCTCGGTGCTCAGTACTCAGGGTGCTCAGTACTCAGCGTGCTTTGTGCTCAGTGCTCAGGTTGCTGGGTACTCAGTACTCAGGGTGGTGGGTGCTCAGTGCTCGGGGAGCTCGGTGCTCAGTACTCAGGGTGCTGCGTGCTCAGTACTCAGTGCTCGGGGTCCTGGGTGCTCCGTGCTCGGGGTGCTGGTTGCTCAGTGCTCTGGGTGCTTAGTGCTCAGTACTCAGGGTGCTGGGTGCTCAGTACTCAGGGTGCTGTGTGCTCATTCTCGGGGTGCTGGGTGCTCAGTGATCGGGGTGCTGGGTGCTCAGTATTCAGGGTGCTGGGGGCTCAGTACTCAGGGTGCTGGGTGCTCAGTGTTCGGGGTGCTCCGTGCTCAGGGTGCTGGGTGCTCAGTGCTCAGGGTGCTGGGTGCTCAGTGCTCGGGGTGTTGGGTGCTCAGTGCTTAGGGTGATCGGTGCTCAGTGCTCAGGGTGCTGGGTGCTCAGTCCTCAGGGTGCTCAATGCTCAGGGTGCTGGGTGCTCAGTGCTCGGGGTGCTCGGTGCTCAGTACTCAGGGTGCTGAGTGCTCAGTTCTCACGGTGCTGGGTGCTCAGTACTCAGGGTGCTGGGTGCTCAGTACTCAGGGTGCTGGGTGCTCAGTGCTCAGGGTGCTGTGTGCTCAGTGCTCAGGGTGCTGTGTGCTCAGTGCTCGGGGTGCTGTGTGTTCAGTGCTCGGGGAGCTGGGAGCTCAGTGCTCAGTGCTCAGGGTGCTGGGTGCTCAGTGCTCAGGGTGCTGGTTGCTCAGTACTCAGGGTGCTGGGTGCTCAGTACTCAGGGTGCTGGGTGCTCAGTGCTCAGGGTGCTGGGTGCTCAGTACTCAGGGTGCTGGGTGCTCAGTACTCAGGGTGCTGGGTGCTCATTACTCAGGGTGCTGGGTGCTCAGTGCTCGGGGTGCTGCGTGCTCAGTGCTCAGGGTGCTTTGTGCTCAGTGCTCAGGGTGCTGGGTGCTCAATACTCAGGGTGCTGGGTGTTCAGTGCTCGGGGTGCTCGGTGCTCAGTACTCAAGGTGCTGGGTGCTCAGTGCTCAGGGTGCTGGGTCCTCAGTCCGCGGGGTGCTCCGTGCTCAGTGATCAGGGTGCTTGGTGCTCAGTACTCAGGGTGCTGGGTGCTCAGTGCTCGGGGTGCTGGGTTCTCAGTGCTCAGTACTCAGTGTGCTGGGTGCTCAGTGCTCAGGGTGCTGGGTGCTCAGTATTCAGGGTGCTCAGTGCTCAGTACTCGGGGTGCTTGGTGCTCAGTACTCAGGGTGCTCAGTGCTCAGTACTCGGGGTGCTGGGTGCTCAGTGCTCAGGGTGCTCAGTGCTCAGTGCTCGGGGTGCTGGGTGCTCAGTGCTCGGGGCGCTGGGTGCTCAGTGCTCGGGGTGCTGGGTGCTCAGTACTCGGGGTGCTGGGTGCTCAGTGCTCAGGGTGCTCAGTGCTCAGTACTCAGTGCTCAGGGTGCTCAGTGCTCAGTGCTCAGGGTGCTGGGTGTTCAGTACTCAGGGTGCTGGGTGCTCAGTACACAGGTTGCTGGGTGCTCAGTGCTCAGGGTGCTGGGTGCTCAGTACTCTGGGTGTTGGGTGCTCAGTACTCAGGGTGCTGGGTGCTCAGTGTTCGGGGTGCTGGGTGCTCAGTGCTCAGGGTGCTGGGTGCTCAGTGCTCAGTGTGCTGGGTGCTCAGTACTCAGGGTGCTGGGTGCTTAGTGCTCGAGGTGCTCGGTGCTCAGTACTCAAGGTGCTGGGTGCTCAGTCCTCGGGGTGCACCGTGCTCAGGGTGCTGGTTGCTCAGTGCTCGAGGTGCTGGGTGCTCAGTACTCAGCGTGCTGGGTGCTCAGTACTCAGGGTGCTGGGTGCTCAGTGCTCAGGGTGCTGGGTGCTCAGTGCTCAGGGTGCAGGGTGCTCAGTGATAGGGGTGCTGGGTGCTCAGTACTCAGGGTGCTCAGTGCTCGAGGTGCTCGGTGCTCAGTAATCAAGGTGCTGGGTGCTCAGTGCTCATGGTGCTGGGTGCTCAGTCCTCGGGGTGCTCCATGCTCAGGGTGCTGGGTGCTCAGTGCTCAGGGTGCTGGGTGCTCAGTGCTCAGTGCTCAGGGTGCTGGGTGTTCAGTACTCAGCGTGCTGGGTGCTCAGTACTCAGGGTGCTGGGTGCTCAGTGCTCAGGGTGCTGGGTGCTCAGTGCTCAGGGTGCTGGGTGCTCAGTTCTCAGGGTGCTGGGTGCTCAGTACTCAGGGTGCTCGGTGCTCAGTACTCAGGGTGCTGGGTGCTCAGTGCCCAGGGTGCTGGGTGCTCAGTACTCAGGGTGCTGGGTGCTCAGTACTCAGGGTGCTGGGTGCTCAGTGCTCAGGGTGCTGGCTGCTCAATACTCAGGGTGCTGGGTGCTCAGTGCTAGGGGTGCTGGGTGCTCAGTGCTCAGGGTGATCAGTGCTCAGTACTCAGGGTGCTGGGTGCTCAGTGCTCAGGGTGCTGGGTACTCAGTCCTCAGGGTGCTGGGTGCTCAGTGCTCAGTACTCAGGGTGCTCAGTACTCAGGGTGCCGGGTGCTCAGTGCTCGGGCTGCTGGGTGCTCAGTACTCAGGGTGCTGGGTGCTCAGTGCTCGGGGTGCTGGGTGCTCAGTGCTCAGGGTGATCGGTGCTCAGTGCTCAGGGTGCTGGGTGCTCAGTGCTCGGGGTGCTGGGTGCTCAGTACTCAGGGTGCTGGGTGCTCAGTACTCAGGGTGCTGGGTGCTCAGTGCTCAGGGTGCTGGGTGCTCAGTGCTCAGGGTGCTGGGTGCTCAGTGCTCGGGGTGCTGGGTGCTCAGTGCTCGGGGTGCTGGGTGCTCAGTGCTCAGTGCTCAGGGTGCTGGGTGCTCAGTGCTAAGGGTGCTGGTTGCTCAATACTAAGGGTGTTCGGTGCTCAGTACTCAGTGTGCTGGGTGCTCAGTGCTCAGGGTGCTGGGTGCTCAGTACTCAGGGTGCTGGGTGCACAGTACTCGGTGCTGGGTGCTCAGTACTCAGGGTGCTGGGTGCTCAGTGCTCGAGGTGCTGCGTGCTCAGTGCTCAGGGTGCTGGGTGCTCAGTGCTCAGGGTGCTGGGTGCTCAATACTCAGGGTGCTGGGTGCTCAGTGCTCAGGGTGATCGGTGCTCAGTACTCAGGGTGCTCAGTACTCAGGGTGCTGGGTGCTCAGTGCTCGGGGTACTGGGAGCTCATTACTCAGGGTGCTGGGTGCTCAGTGCTCGGGGTGCTGAGTGCTGAGTTCTCAGGGTGCTGGGTGCTCAGTACTCGGGGTGCTCGGTGCTCAGTACTCAGGGTGCTGGGTGCTCAATACTCAGGGTGCTGGGTGCTCAGTACTCAGGGTGCTCGCTGCTCAGTACTCAGGGTGCTGGGTGCTCAGTGCTCTGGGTGCTGGGTGCTCAGTGCTCAGGGTGCTGGGTGCTCAGTGCTCAGGGTGCTGGGTGCTCAGTGCTCGGGGTGCTTGCTGCTCAGTACTCTTGGTGCTGGGTGCTCAGTACTCAGGGTGCTGGGTGCTCAGTACACAGGGTGCTCGGTTCTCAGTACTCAGGGTGCTGGGTGCCCATTCTCGGGGTGCTGGGTGCTCAGTGCCGGGGTGCTGGGTGCTCAGTGCTCAGGGTCCTCGGTGCTCAGTACTCAGGGTGCTCAGTACTCAGCGTGCTTTGTGCTCAGTGCTCAGGTTGCTGGGTGCTCAGTACTCAGGGTGGTGGGTGCTCAGTGCTCGGGGAGCTCGGTGCTCAGTTCTCAGGGTTCTGGGTGTTCAGTACTCAGTGCTCGGGGTCCTGGGTGCTCCGTGCTCGGGGTGCTGGTTGCTCAGTGCTCTGGGTGCTTAGTGCTCAGTACTCAGGGTGCTGGGTGCTCAGTACTCAGGGTGCTGGGTGCTCAGTACTCAGGGTGCTGGGTGCTCAGTGCTCAGGGTGCTGGGTGCTCAGTGCTCAGGGTGCTGGGTGCTCAGTGCTCGGGGTGCTGTGTGCTCAGTGCTCGGGGAGCTGGGTGCTCAGTGCTCAGTGCTCAGGGTGCTGGGTGCTCAGTGCTCAGGGTGCTGGTCGCTCAGTACTCAGGGTGCTGGGTGCTCAGTACTCAGGGTGCTGGGTGCTCAGTGCTCAGGTTGCTGGGTGCTCAGTACTCAGGGTGCTGGGTGCTCAGTACTCAGTGTGCTGGGTGCTCATTACTCAGGGTGCTGGGTGCTCAGTGCTCGGGGTGCTGCGTGCTCAGTGCTCAGGGTGCTTTGTGCTCAGTGCTCAGGGTGCTGGGTGCTCAATACTCAGGGTGCTGGGTGTTCAGTGCTCGGGGTGCTCGGTGCTCAGTACTCAAGGTGCTGGGTGCTCAGTGCTCAGGGTGCTGGGTGCTCAGTCCGCGGGGTGCTCCGTGCTCAGTGATCAGGGTGCTTGGTGCTCAGTACTCAGGGTGCTGGGTGCTCAGTGCTCCGGGTGCTGGGTTCTCAGTGCTCAGTACTCAGGGTGCTGGGTGCTCAGTGCTCAGGGTGCTGGGTGCTCAGTATTCAGGGTGCTCAGTGCTCAGTACTCGGGGTGCTTGGTGCTCAGTACTCAGGGTGCTCAGTGCTCAGTACTCGGGGTGCTGGGTGCTCAGTGCTCAGGGTGCTCAGTACTCAGTGCTCGGGGTGCTGGGTGCTCAGTGCTCGGGGCGCTGGGTGCTCAGTGCTCGGTGTGCTGGGTGCTCAGTACTCGGGGTGCTGGGTGCTCAGTGCTCAGGGTGCTCAGTGCTCAGTACTCAGTGCTCAGGGTGCTCAGTGCTCAGTGCTCAGGGTGCTGGGTGTTCAGTACTCAGGGTGCTGGGTGCTCAGTACACAGGTTGCTGGGTGCTCAGTGCTCAGGGTGCTGTGTGCTCAGTACTCTGGGTGTTGGGTGCTCAGTACTCAGGGTGCTGGGTGCTCAGTGCTCGAGGTGCTGGGTGCTCAGTACTCAGGGTGCTGGGTGCTCAGTGCTCAGTGTGCTGGGTGCTCAGTACTCAGGGTGCTGGGTGCTTAGTGCTCGAGGTGCTCGGTGCTCAGTACTCAAGGTGCTGGGTGCTCAGTCCTCGGGGTGCACCGTGCTCAGGGTGCTGGTTGCTCAGTGCTCGAGGTGCTGGGTGCTCAGTACTCAGCGTGCTGGGTGCTCAGTACTCAGGGTGCTGGGTGCTCAGTGCTCAGGGTGCTGGGTGCTCAGTGCTCAGGGTGCTGGGTGCTCAGTGATAGGGGTGCTGGGTGCTCAGTACTCAGGGTGCTCAGTGCTCGAGGTGCTCGGTGCTCAGTACTCAAGGTGCTGGGTGCTCAGTGCTCATGGTGCTGGGTGCTCAGTCCTCGGGGTGCTCCATGCTCAGGGTGCTGGGTGCTCAGTGCTCAGGGTGCTGGGTGCTCAGTGCTCAGTGTTCAGGGTGCTGGGTGTTCAGTACTCAGCGTGCTGGGTGCTCAGTACTCAGGGTGCTGGGTGCTCAGTGCTCAGGGTGCTGGGTGCTCAGTGCTCAGGGTGCTGGGTGCTCAGTACTCAGGGTGCTGGGTGCTCAGTACTCAGGGTGCTCGGTGCTCAGTACTCAGGGTGCTGGGTGCTCAGTGCCCAGGGTGCTGGGTGCTCAGTACTCAGGGTGCTGGGTGCTCAGTGCTCGGGGTGCTGGGTGCTCAGTGCTAAGGGTGATCAGTGCTCAGTACTCAGGGTGCTGGGTGCTCAGTGCTCAGGGTGCTGGGTACTCAGTCCGAAGGGTGCTGGGTGCTCAGTGCTCAGTACTCAGGGTGCTCAGTACTCAGGGTGCCGGGTGCTCAGTGCTCGGGCTGCTGGGTGCTCAGTACTCAGGGTGCTGGGTGCTCAGTGCTCGGGGTGCTGGGTGCTCAGTGCTCAGGGTGATCGGTGCTCAGTGCTCAGGGTGCTGGGTGCTCAGTCCTCAGGGTGCTCAGTGCTCAGGGTGCTGGGTGCTCAGTGCTCAGGGTGCTCGGTGCTCAGTACTCAGGGTGCTGAGTGCTCAGTTCTCACGGTGCTGGGTGCTCAGTACTCAGGGTGCTGGGTGCTCAGAACTCAGGGTGCTGGGTGCTCAGTGCTCAGGGTGCTGGGTGCTCAGTGCTCAGGGTGCTGGGTGCTCAGTGCTCGGGGTGCTGGGTGCTCAGTGCTCGGGGTGCTGGGTGCTCAGTGCTCAGTGCTCAGGGTGCTGGGTGCTCAGTGCTAAGGGTGCTGGTTGCTCAGTACTATGGGTGTTCGGTGCTCAGTACTCAGTGTGCTGGGTGCTCAGTGCTCAGGGTGCTGGGTGCTCAGTACTCAGGGTGCTGGGTGCACAGTACTCAGGGTGCTGGGTGCTCAGTACTCAGGGTGCTGGGTGCTCAGTGCTCGAGGTGCTGCGTGCTCAGTGCTCAGGGTGCTGGGTGCTCAGTGCTCAGGGTGCTGGGTGCTCGATACTCAGGGTGCTGGGTGCTCAGTGTTCAGGGTGATCGGTGCTCAGTACTCAGGGTGCTGGGTGCTCAGTGCTCGGGGTACTGGGAGCTCAGTACTCAGGGTGCAGGGTGCTCAGTGCTCGGGGTGCTGAGTGCGGAGTTCTCAGGGTGCTGGGTGCTCAGTACTCGGGGTGCTCGGTGCTCAGTACTCAGGGTGCTGGGTGCTCAATACTCAGGGTGCTGGGTGCTCAGTACTCAGGGTGCTCGCTGCTCAGTACTCAGGGTGCTGGGTGCTCAGTGCGCAGGGTGCTGGGTGCTCAGTGCTCTGGGTGCTGGGTGCTCAGTGCTCAGGGTGCTGGGTGCTCAGTGCTCAGGGTGCTGGGTGCTCAGTGCTCGGGGTGCTTGCTGCTCAGTACTCTTGGTGCTGGGTGCTCAGTACTCAGGGTGCTGGGTGCTCAGTACACAGTGTGCTCGGTTCTCAGTACTCAGGGTGCTGGGTGCCCATTCTCGGGTTGCTGGGTGCTCAGTGCTCGGGGTGCTGGGTGCTCAGTGCTCAGGGTCCTCGGTGCTCAGTACTCACGGTGCTCAGTACTCAGCGTGCTTTGTGCTCAGTGCTCAGGTTGCTGGGTGCTCAGTACTCAGGGTGGTGGGTGCTCGGTGCTCGGGGAGCTCGGTGCTCAGTACTCAGGGTGCTGGGTGCTCAGTACTCAGTGCTCGGGGTCCTTGGTGCTCCGTGCTCGGGGTGCTGGTTGCTCAGTGCTCTGGGTGCTTAGTGCTCAGTACTCAGGGTGCTGGGTGCTCAGTACTCAGGGTGCTGTGTGCTCATTCTCGGGGCGCTGGGTTCTCAGTGATCGGGGTGCTGGGTGCTCAGTACTCAGGGTGCTGGGGGCTCAGTACTCAGGGTGCTGGGTACTCAGTACTCAGGGTGCTCGGTTCTCAGTACTCAGGGTGCTGGGTGCTCATTCTCGGGGTGCTGGGTGCTCAGTGCTCGGGGTGCTGGGTGCTCAGTACTCAGGGTGCAGGGGGCTCAGTACTCAGGGTGCTGGGTGCTCAGTGGTCGGGGTGCTCCGTGCTCAGGGTGCTGGGTGCTCAGTGCTCAGGGTGATGGGTGCTCAGTGCTCGGGGTGCTGGGTGCTCAGTGCTCAGGGTGATCGGTGCTCAGTGCTCAGGGTGCTGGGTGCTCAGTCCTCAGGGTGCTCAGTGCTCAGGGTGCTGGGTGCTCAGTGCTCGGGGTGCTCGGTGCTCAGTACTCAGGGTGCTGAGTGCTCAGTTCTCACGGTGCTGTGTGCTCAGTACTCAGGGGGCTGGGTGCTCAGTACTCAGGGTGCTGGGTGCTCAGTGCTCAGGGTGCTGGGTGCTCAGTGCTCAGGGTGCTGGGTGCTCAGTGCTCGGGGTGCTGGGTGCTCAGTGCTCGGGGTGCTGGGTGCTCAGTGCTCAGTGCTCAGGGTGCTGGGTTCTCAGTGCTCAGGGTGCTGGTTGCTCAGTACTCAGGGTGCTGGGTGCTCAGTACTCAGGGTGCTGGGTGCTCAGTGCTCAGGGTGCTGGGTGCTCAGTACTCAGGGTGCTGGGTGCTCAGTACTCAGGGTGCTGGGTGCTCAGTACTCAGGGTGCTGGGTGCTCAGTGCTCGGGGTGCTGCGTGCTCAGTGCTCAGGGTGCTGGGTGCTCAGTGCTCAGGGTGCTGGGTGCTCAATACTCAGGGTGCTGGGTGTTCAGTGCTCGGGGTGCTCGGTGCTCAGTACTCAAGGTGCTGGGTGCTCAGTGCTCAGGGTGCTGGGTGCTCAGTCCGCGGGGTGCTCCGTGCTCAGTGATCAGGGTGCTTGGTGCTCAGTACTCAGGGTGCTCGGTGCTCAGTACTCAGGGTGATGGGTGCTCAGTGCTCAGTACTCAGGGTGCTGGGTGCTCAGTGCTCAGGATGCTGGGTGCTCAGTATTCAGGGTGCTCAGTGCTCAATACTCGGGGTGCTTGGTGCTCAGTGCTCAGGGTGATCAGTGCTCAGTACTCGGGGTGCTGGGTGCTCAGTGCTCAGGGTGCTCACTGCTCGGGGTGCTGGGTGCTCAGTGCTCGGGGCGCTGGGTGCTCAGTGCTCGGGGTGCTGGGTGCTCAGTACTCGGGGTGCTGGGTGCTCAGTGCTCAGGGTGCTCAGTGCTCAGTACTCAGTGCTCAGGGTGCTCAGTGCTCAGTGCTCAGGGTGCTGGGTGTTCAGTACTCAGGGTGCTGGGTGATCAGTACTCAGGTTGCTGGGTGCTCAGTGCTCAGGGTGCTGGGTGCTCAGTACTCTGGGTGTTGGGTGCTCAGTACTCAGGGTGCTGGGTGCTCAGTGCTCGGGGTGCTGGGTGCTCAGTGCTCAGGGTGCTGGGTGCTCAGTGCTCAGGGTGCTGGGTGCTCAGTATTCAGGGTGCTGGGTGCTGAGTGCTCGAGGTGCTCGGTGCTCAGTACTCAAGGTGCTGGGTGCTCAGTCCTCGGGGTGCTCCGTGCTCAGGGTGCTGGTTGCTCAGTGCTCGAGGTGCTGGGTGCTCAGTACTCAGCGTGCTGGGTGCTCAGTACTCAGGGTGCTGGGTGCTCAGTGCTCAGGGTGCTGGGTGCTCATTGCTCAGGGTGCAGGGTGCTCAGTGATAGGGGTGCTGGGTGCTCAGTACTCAGGGTGCTCAGTGCTCGAGGTGCTCGGTGCTCCTTACTCAAGGTGCTGGGTGCTCAGTGCTCAGGGTGCTGGGTGCTCAGTCCTCGGGGTGCTCCGTGCTCAGGGTGCTGGGTGCTCAGTGCTCAGGGTGCTGGGTGCTCAGTGCTCAGTGCTCAGGGTGCTGGGTGTTCAGTACTCAGGTTGCTGGGTGCTCAGTACTCAGGGTGCTGGGTGCTAAGTGCTCAGGGTGCTGGGTGCTCAGTGCTCAGGGTGCTGGGTGCTCAGTACTCAGGGTGCTGGGTGCTCAGTACTCAGGGTGCTCGGTGCTCAGTACTCAGGGTGCTGGGTGCTCAGTGCCCAGGGTGCTGGGTGCTCAGTACTCAGGGTGCTGGGTGCTCAGTACTCAGGGTGCTGGGTGCCCAGTGCTCAGGGTGCTGGCTGCCCAGTACTCAGGGTACTGGGTGCTCAGTGCTCGGGGTGCTGGGTGCTCAGTGCTCAGTGTGATCAGTGCTCAGTACTCAGGGTGCTGGGTGCTCAGTGCTCAGGGTGCTGGGTACTCAGTCCTCAGGGTGCTGGGTGCTCAGTGCTCAGTACGCAGGGTGCTCAGTACTCAGGGTGCCGGGTGCTCAGTGCTCGGGGTGCTGGGTGCTCAGTACTCAGGGTGCTGGGTGCTCAGTGCTCGGGGTGCTGGGTGCTCAGTGCTCAGGGTGATCGGTGCTCAGTGCTCAGTGTGCTGGGTGCTCAGTCCTCAGGGTGCTCAGTGCTCAGGGTGCTGGGTGCTCAGTGCTCGGGGTGCTCGGTGCTCAGTACTCAGGGTGCTGAGTGCTCAGTTCTCACGGTGCTGGGTGCTCAGTACTCAGGGTGCTGGGTGCTCAGTACTCAGGGTGCTGGGTGCTCAGTGCTCAGGGTGCTGGGTGCTCAGTGCTCAGGGTGCTTGGTGCTCAGTGCTCGGGGTGCTGGGTGCTCAGTGCTCGGGGTGCTGGGTGCTCAGTGCTCAGTGCTCAGGGTGCTGGGTGCTCAGTGCTCAGGGTGCTGGTTGCTCAGTACTCAGGGTGCTGGGTGCTCAGTACTCAGGGTGCTGGGTGCTCAGTGCTCAGGGTGCTGGGTGCTCAGTACTCAGGGTGCTGGGTGCACAGTAATCAGGGTGCTGGGTGCTCAGTACTCAGGGTGCTGGGTGCTCAGTGCTCGGGGTGCTGCGTGCTCAGTGCTCAGGGTGCTGGGTGCTCAGTGCTCAGGGTGCTGGGTGCTCAATACTCAGGGTGCTGGGTGCTCAGTGCTCAGGGTGATCGGTGCTCAGTACTCAGGGTGCTCAGTTCTCAGGGTGCTGGGTGCTCAGTGCTTGGGGTACTGGGAGCTCAGTACTCAGGGTGCTGGGTGCTCAGTGCTCGGGGTGCTGGGTGCTGAGTTCTCAGGGTGCTGGGTGCTCAATACTCGGGGTCCTCGGTGCTCAGTACTCAGGGTGCTGGGTGCTCAGTACTCAGGGTGCTGGGTGCTCAGTACTCAGGGTGCTCGCTGCTCAGTAATCAGGGTGCTTGGTGCTCAGTGCGCAGGGTGCTGGGTGCTCAGTGCTCTGGGTGCTGGGTGCTCAGTGCTCAGGGTGCTGGGTGCTCAGTGCTCAGGGTGCTGGGTGCTCAGTGATCGGGGTGATGGGTGCTGAGTCCTCAGGGTGCTGGGTGCTCAGTGATCGGGGTGCTCAGTGCTCAGGGTGCTCAGTACTCAGCATGCTTTGTGCTCAGTGCTCAGGGTGCTGGGTGCTCAGTACTCAGGGTGGTGGGTGCTCAGTACTCACGGTGCTGGGTGCTCAGTACTCGGGGTGCTGGGTGCTCATTACTCAGGGTGCTGGGTGCTGAGTGCTCAGGGTGCTTGCTGCTCAGTACTCTTGGTGCTGGGTGCTCAGTACTCAGGGTCCTGGGTGGTCAGTACTCAGGGTCCTCGGTTCTCAGTACTCAGGGTGCTGGGTGCCCATTCTCGGTGTGCTGGGTGCTCAGTGCTCGGGGTGCTGGGAGCTCAGTGCTCAGGGTCCTCGTTGCTCAGTACTCAGGGTGCTCAGTACTCAGCGTGCATTGTGCTCAGTGCTCAGGTTGCTGGGTGCTCAGTACTCAGGGTGGTGGGTGCTCATTGCTCGGGGAGCTCGGTGCTCAGTACTCAGGGTGCTGGGTGCTCAGTACTCAGTGTTCGGGGTCCTGGGTGCTCCGTGCTCGGACTGCTGGTTGCTCAGTGCTCTGGGTGCTTTGTGCTCAGTACTCAGGGTGCTGGGTGCTCAGTACTCAGGGTGCTGTGTGCTCATTCTCGGGGTGCTGGGTGCTCAGTGATCGGGGTGCTGGGTGCTCAGTACTCAGCGTGCTGGGGGCTCAGTACTCAGTGTGCTGGGTGCTCAGTACTCAGGGTGCTCGGTTCTCAGTACTCAGGGTGCTGGGTGCTCATTCTCGGGGTGCTGGGTGCTCAGTGCTCGGGGTGCTGGGTGCTCAGTACTCAGGGTGCTGGGGGCTCAGTACTCAGGGTGCTGGGTGCTCAGTGGTCGGGGTGCTCCGTAATCAGGGTGCTGGGTGCTCAGTGCTCAGGGTGCTGGGTGCTCAGTGCTCGGGGTGCTGGGTGCTCAGTGCTCAGGGTGATCGGTGCTCAGTGCTCAGGGTGCTGGGTGCTCAGTCCTCAGGGTGCTCAGTGCTCAGGGTGCTGGGTGCTCAGTTCTCGGGGTGCTCTTTGCTCAGTACTCAGGGTGCTGAGTGCTCAGTTCTCACGGTGCGGGGTGCTCAGTACTCAGGGTGCTGGGTGCTCAGTACTCAGGGTGCTGGGTGCTCAGTGCTCAGGGTGCTGGGTGCTCAGTGCTCAGGGTGCTGGGTGCTCAGTGCTCGGGGTGCTGGGTGCTCAGTGCTCGGGGTGCTGGGTGCTCAGTGCTCAGTGCTCAGGGTGCTGGGTGCTCAGTGCTCAGGGTGCTGGTTGCTCAGTACTCAGGGTGCTGGGTGCTCAGTACTCAGGGTGCTGGGTGCTCAGTGCTCAGGGTGCTGGGTGCTCAGTACACAGGGTGCTTGGTGCTCAGTACTCAGGGTGCTGGGTGCTCAGTACTCAGGGTGCTGGGTGCTCAGTGCTCGGGGTGCTGCGTGCTCAGTGCTCAGGGTGCTGGGTGCTCAGTGCTCAGGGTGCTGGGTGCTCAATACTCAGGGTGCTGGGTGTTCAGTGCTCGGGGTGCTCGGTGCTCAGTACTCAAGGTGCTGGATGCTCAGTGCTCAGGGTGCTGGGTGCTCAGTCCGCGGGGTGCTCCATGCTCAGTGATCAGGGTGCTTGGTGCTCAGTACTGAGGGTGCTCGGTGCTCAGTACTCAGGGTGGTGGGTGCTCAGTGCTCGGGGTGCTGGGTTCTCAGTGCTCAGTACTCAGGGTACTGGGTGCTCAGTGCTCAGGTTGCTGGGTGCTCAGTATTCAGGGTGCTCAGTGCTCAGTACTCGGGGTGCTTGGTGCTCAGTACTCAGGGTGCTCAGTGCTCAGTACTCGGGGTGCTGGGTGCTCAGTGCTCAGGGTGCTCAGTGCTCAGTGCTCGGGTTGCTGGGTGCTCAGTGCTCGGGGCGCTGGGTGCTCAGTGCTCGGGGTGCTGGGTGCTCAGTACTCGGGGTGCTGGGTGCTCAGTGCTCAGGGTGCTCAGTGCTCAGTACTCAGTGCTCAGGGTGCTCAGTGCTCAGTGCTCAGGGTGCTGGGTGTTCAGTACTCAGGGTGCTGGGTGCTCAGTACTCAGGTTGCTGGGTGCTCAGTGTTCAGGGTGCTGGGTGCTCAGTACTCTGGGTGTTGGGTGCTCAGTACTCAGGGTGCTGGGTGCTCAGTGCTCGGGGTGCTGGGTGCTCAGTGCACAGGGTGCTGGGTGCTCAGTGCTCAGGGTGCTGGGTGCTCAGTACTCAGGGTGCTGGGTGCTTAGTGCTCGAGGTGCTCGGTGCTCAGTACTCAAGGTGCTGGGTGCTCAGTCCTCGGGGTGCTCCGTGCTCAGGGTGCTGGTTGCTCAGTGCTCGAGGTGCTGGGTGCTCAGTACTCAGCGTGCTGGGTGCTCAGTACTCAGGGTGCTGGGTGCTCAGTGCTCAGGGTAATGGGTGCTCAGTGCTCAGGGTGCAGGGTGCTCAGTGATAGGGGTGCTGGGTGCTCAGTACTCAGGGTGCTCAGTGCTCGATGTGCTCGGTGCTCAGTACTCAAGGTGCTGGGTGCTCAGTGCTCAGGGTGCTGGGTGCTCAGTCCTCGGGGTGCTCCGTGCTCAGGGTGCTGGGTGCTCAGTGCTCAGGGTGCTGGGTGCTCAGTGCTCAGTGCTCAGGGTGCTGGGTGTTCAGTACTCAGGGTGCGGGGTGCTCAGTACTCAGGGTGCTGGGTGCTCAGTGCTCAGGGTGCTGGGTGCTCAGTGCTCAGGGTGCTGGGTGCTCAGTACTCAGGGTGCTGGGTGCTCAGTACTCAGGGTGCTCGTTGCTCAGTACTCAGGGTGCTGGGTGCTCAGTGCCCAGGGTGATCGGTGCTCAGTACTCAGGGTGCTCAGTACTCAGGGTGCTGGGTGCTCAGTGCTCGGGGTACTGGGAGCTCAGTACTCAGGGTGCTGGGTGCTCAGTGCTCGGGGTGCTGGGTGCTGAGTTCTCAGGGTGCTGGGTGCTCAGTACTCGGGGTGCTCGGTGCTCAGTACTCAGGGTGCTGGGTGCTCAGTACTCAGGGTGCTGGGTGCTCAGTACTCCGGGTGCTGGGTGCTCAGTACTCAGGGTGCTCGCTGCTCAGTACTCAGGGTGCTCAGTACTCAGCGTGCATTGTGCTCAGTGCTCAGGTTGCTGGGTGCTCAGTACTCAGGGTGGTGGGTGCTCAGTGCTCGGGGCGCTCGGTGCTCAGTACTCAGGGTGCTGGGTGCTCAGTACTCAGTGCTCGGGGTCCTGGGTGCTCCGTGCTCGGGTTGCTGGTTGCTCAGTGCTCTGGGTGCTTTGTGCTCAGTACTCAGGGTGCTGGGTGCTCAGTACTCAGGGTGCTGTGTGCTCATTCTCGGGGTGCTGGGTGCTCAGTGATCGGTGTGCTGGGTGCTCAGTACTCAGGGTGCTGGGGGCTCAGTACTCAGTGTGCTGGGTGCTCAGTACTCAGGGTGCTCGGTTCTCAGTACTCAGGGTGCTGGGTGCTCATTCTCGGGGTGCTGGGTGCTCAGTGCTCGGGGTGCTGGGTGCTCAGTACTCAGGGTGCTGGGGGCTCAGTACTCAGGGTGCTGGGTGCTCAGTGGTCGGGGTGCTCCGTAATCAGGGTGCTGGGTGCTCAGTGCTCAGGGTGCTGGGTGCTCAGTGCTCGGGGTGCTGGGTGCTCAGTGCTCAGGGTGATCGGTGCTCAGTGCTCAGGGTGCTGGGTGCTCAGTCCTCAGGGTGCTCAGTGCTCAGGGTGCTGGGTGCTCAGTTCTCGGGGTGCTCTTTGCTCAGTACTCAGGGTGCTGGGTGCTCAGTGCTCGGGGTGCTGCGTGCTCAGTGCTCAGGGTGCTGGGTGCTCAGTGCTCAGGGTGCTGGGTGCTCAATACTCAGGGTGCTGGGTGTTCAGTGCTCGGGGTGCTCGGTGCTCAGTACTCAAGGTGCTGGATGCTCAGTGCTCAGGGTGCTGGGTGCTCAGTCCGCGGGGTGCTCCATGCTCAGTGATCAGGGTGCTTGGTGCTCAGTACTCAGGGTGCTCGGTGCTCCGTACTCAGGGTGGTGGGTGCTCAGTGCTCGGGGTGCTGGGTTCTCAGTGCTCAGTACTCAGGGTGCTGGGTGCTCAGTGCTCAGGTTGCTGGGTGCTCAGTATTCAGGGTGCTCAGTGCTCAGTACTCGGGGTGCTTGGTGCTCAGTACTCAGGGTGCTCAGTGCTCAGTACTCGGGGTGCTGGGTGCTCAGTGCTCAGGGTGCTCAGTGCTCAGTGCTCGGGTTGCTGGGTGCTCAGTGCTCGGGGCGCTGGGTGCTCAGTGCTCGGGGTGCTGGGTGCTCAGTACTCGGGGTGCTGGGTGCTCAGTGCTCAGGGTGCTCAGTGCTCAGTACTCAGTGCTCAGGGTGCTCAGTGCTCAGTGCTCAGGGTGCTGGGTGTTCAGTACTCAGGGTGCTGGGTGCTCAGTACTCAGGTTGCTGGGTGCTCAGTGTTCAGGGTGCTGGGTGCTCAGTACTCTGGGTGTTGGGTGCTCAGTACTCAGGGTGCTGGGTGCTCAGTGCTCGGGGTGCTGGGTGCTCAGTGCTCAGGGTGCTGGGTGCTCAGTGCTCAGGGTGCTGGGTGCTCAGTACTCAGGGTGCTGGGTGCTTAGTGCTCGAGGTGCTCGGTGCTCAGTACTCAAGGTGCTGGGTGCTCAGTCCTCGGGGTGCTCCGTGCTCAGGGTGCTGGTTGCTCAGTGCTCGAGGTGCTGGGTGCTCAGTACTCAGCGTGCTGGGTGCTCAGTACTCAGGGTGCTGGGTGCTCAGTGCTCAGGGTACTGGGTGCTCAGTGCTCAGGGTGCAGGGTGCTCAGTGATAGGGGTGCTGGGTGCTCAGTACTCAGGGTGCTCAGTGCTCGATGTGCTCGGTGCTCAGTACTCAAGGTGCTGGGTGCTCAGTGCTCAGGGTGCTGGGTGCTCAGTCCTCGGGGTGCTCCGTGCTCAGGGTGCTGGGTGCTCAGTGCTCAGGGTGCTGGGTGCTCAGTGCTCAGTGCTCAGGGTGCTGGGTGTTCAGTACTCAGGGTGCGGGGTGCTCAGTACTCAGGGTGCTGGGTGCGCAGTGCTCAGGGTGCTGGGTGCTCAGTGCTCAGGGTGCTGGGTGCTCAGTACTCAGGGTGCTGGGTGCTCAGTACTCAGGGTGCTCGTTGCTCAGTACTCAGGGTGCTGGGTGCTCAGTGCCCAGGGTGATCGGTGCTCAGTACTCAGGGTGCTCAGTACTCAGGGTGCTGGGTGCTCAGTGCTCGGGGTACTGGGAGCTCAGTACTCAGGGTGCTGGGTGCTCAGTGCTCGGGGTGCTGGGTGCTGAGTTCTCAGGGTGCTGGGTGCTCAGTACTCGGGGTGCTCGGTGCTCAGTACTCAGGGTGCTGGGTGCTCAGTACTCCGGGTGCTGGGTGCTCAGTACTCAGGGTGCTCGCTGCTCAGTACTCAGGGTGCTGGGTGCTCAGTGCGCAGGGTGCTGGGTGCTCAGTGCTCTGGGTGCTGGGTGCTCAGTGCTCAGGGTGCTGGGTGCTCAGTGCTCAGGGTGCTGGGTGCTCAGTGATCGGGGTGATGGGTGCTGAGTCCTCAGGGTGCTGGGTGCTCAGTGCTCGGGGTGCTCGGTGCTCAGTGCTCAGGGTGCTCAGTACTCAGCATGCTTTGTGCTCAGTGCTCAGGGTGCTGGGTGCTCAGTACTCAGGGTGGTGGGTGCTCAGTACTCACGGTGCTGGGTGCTCAGTACTCGGGGTGCTGGGTGCTCAGTACTCAGGGTGCTGGGTGCTCAGTACTCAGGGTCCTCGGTTCTCAGTACTCAGGGTGCTGGGTGTCCATTCTCGGGGTGCTGGGTGCTCAGTGCTCGGGGTGCTGTGTGCTCAGTGCTCAGGGTCCTCGTTGCTCAGTACTCAGGGTGCTCAGTACTCAGCGTGCTTTGTGCTCAGTGCTCAGGTTGCTGGGAGCTCAGTACTCAGGGTGGTGGGTGCTCAGTGCTCGGGGAGCTCGGTGCTCAGTACTCAGGGTGCTGGGTGCTCAGTACTCAGTGCTCGGGGTCCTGGGTGCTCCGTGCTCGGGGTGCTGGTTGCTCAGTGCTCTGGGTGCTTAGTGCTCAGTACTCAGGGTGCTGGGTGCTCAGTACTCAGGGTGCTGTGTGCTCATTCTCGGGGTGCTGGGTGCTCAGTGATCGGGGTGCTGGGTGCTCAGTACTCAGGGTGCTGGGGGCTCAGTACTCAGTGTGCTGGGTGCTCAGTACTCAGGGTGCTCGGTTCTCAGTACTCAGGGTGCTGGGTGCTCATTCTCGGGGTGCTGGGTGCTCAGTGCTCGGGGTGCTGGGTGCTCAGTACTCAGGGTGCTGGGGGCTCAGTACTCAGGGTGCTGGGTGCTCAGTGCTCGGGGTGCTGGGTGCTCAGTGCTCAGGGTGCTGGGTGCTCAATACTCAGGGTGCTGGGTGTTCAGTGCTCGGGGTGCTCGGTGCTCAGTACTCAAGGTGCTGGATGCTCAGTGCTCAGGGTGCTGGGTGCTCAGTCCGCGGGGTGCTCCGTGCTCAGTGATCAGGGTGCTTGGTGCTCAGTACTCAGGGTGCTCGGTGCTCAGTACTCAGGGTGCTGGGTGCTCAGTGCTCGGGGTGCTGGGTTCTCAGTGCTCAGTACTCAGGGTGCTGGGTGCTCAGTGCTCAGGTTGCTGGGTGCTCAGTATTCAGGGTGCTCAGTGCTCAGTACTCGGGGTGCTTGGTGCTCAGTACTCAGGGTGCTCAGTGCTCAGTACTCGGGGTGCTGGGTGCTCAGTGCTCAGGGTGCTCAGTGCTCAGTGCTCTGGTTGCTGGGTGCTCAGTGCTCGGGGCGCTGGGTGCTCAGTGCTCGGGGTGCTGGGTGCTCAGTGCTCAGGGTGCTCAGTGCTCAGTATTCAGTGCTCAGGGTGCTCAGTGCTCAGTGCTCAGGGTGCTGGGTGTTCAGTACTCAGGGTGCTGGGTGCTCAGTACTCAGGTTGCTGGGTGCTCAGTGTTCAGTGTGCTGGGTGCTCAGTACTCTGGGTGTTGGGTGCTCAGTACTCAGGGTGCTGGGTGCTCAGTGCTCGGGGTGCTGGGTGCTCAGTGCTCAGGGTGCTGGGTGCTCAGTGCTCAGGGTGCTGGGTGCTCAGTACTCAGGGTGCTGGGTGCTTAGTGCTCGAGGTGCTCGGTGCTCAGTACTCAAGGTGCTGGGTGCTCAGTCCTCAGGGTGCTCCGTGCTCAGGGTGCTTTTTGCTCAGTGCTCGAGGTGCTGGGTGCTCAGTACTCAGCGTGCTGGGTGCTCAGTACTCAGGGTGCTGGGTGCTCAGTGCTCAGGGTGCTGGGTGCTCAGTGCTCAGGGTGCAGGATGCTCAGTGATAGGGGTGCTGGGTGCTCAGTACTCAGGGTGCTCAGTGCTCGATGTGCTCGGTGCTCAGTACTCAAGGTGCTGGGTGCTCAGTGCTCAGGGTGCTGGGTGCTCAGTCCTCGGGGTGCTCCGTGCTCAGGGTGCTGGGTGCTCAGTGCTCAGGGTGCTGGGTGCTCAGTGCTCAGTGCTCAGGGTGCTGGGTGTTCAGTACTCAGGGTGCGGGATGCTCAGTACTCAGGGTGCTGGGTGCTCAGTGCTCAGGGTGCTGGGTGCTCAGTGCTCAGGGTGCTGGGTGCTCAGTACTCAGGGTGCTGGGTGCTCAGTACTCAGGGTGCTCGTTGCTCAGTACTCAGGGTGCTGGGTGCTCAGTGCCCAGGGTGATCGGTGCTCAGTACTCAGGGTGCTCAGTACTCAGGGTGCTGGGTGCTCAGTGCCCGCGTACTGGGAGCTCAGTACTCAGGGTGCTGGGTGCTCAGTGCTCGGGGTGCTGGGTGCTGAGTTCTCAGGGTGCTGGGTGCTCAGTACTCGGGGTGCTCGGTGCTCAGTACTCAGGGTGCTGGGTGCTCAGTACTCAGGGTGCTGGGTGCTCAGTACTCAGGGTGCTCGCTGCTCAGTACTCAGGGTGCTGGGTGCTCAGTGCGCAGGGTGCTGGGTGCTCAGTGCTCTGGGTGCTGGGTGCTCAGTGCTCAGGGTGCTGGGTGCTCAGTGCTCAGGGTGCTGGGTGCTCAGTGATCGGGGTGATGGGTGCTGAGTCCTCAGGGTGCTGGGTGCTCAGTGCTCGGGGTGCTCGGTGCTCAGTGCTCAGGGTGCTCAGTACTCAGCATGCTTTGTGCTCAGTGCTCAGGGTGCTGGGTGCTCAGTACTCAGGGTGGTGGGTGCTCAGTACTCCCGGTGCTGGGTGCTCAGTACTCGGGGTGCTGGGTGCTCATTACTCAGGGTGCTGGGTGCTCAGTGCTCGGGGTGCTTGCTGCTCAGTACTCAGGGTGCTGGGTGCTCAGTACTCAGTGCTCGGGGTCCTGGGTGCTCCGTGCTCGGGGTGCTGGGTGCTCAGTGCTCAGGGTGCTCGGTGCTCAGTACTCAGGGTGCTGGGTGCTCAGTACTCAGTGCTCGGGGTCCTGGGTGCTCCGTGCTTGGGGTGCTGGGTGCTCAGTACGCTGGCTGCTTAGTGCTCAGGGTGCTGGGTGCTCAGTGCTCGGGGCCCTGGGTGCTCAGTGCTCGGGGTGCTCGGAGCTCAGTACTCAGGGTGCTGGGTGCTCAGTGCTCGGGGTGATCGGTGCTCAGTCCTCAGGGTGCTGGGTGCTCAGTGCTCGGGGTGCTCGGTGCTCAGTACGTTGGATGCTCACTACTCAGGGTCCTGGGTGCTCAGTGCTCAGGGTGCTGGGTGCTCAGTGCTCAGGGTGCTGGGTGCTCAGTGCTCTGGGTGCTGGGTGCTCAGTGCTCAGGGTGCTGGGTGCTCAGTGCTCAGGGTGCTGGGTGCTCAGTACTCAGGGTCCTCGGTTCTCAGTACTCAGGGTGCTGGGTGCCCATTCTCGGGGTGCTGGGTGCTCAGTGCTCGGGGTGCTGGGTGCTCAGTGCTCAGGGTCCTCGTTGCTCAGTACTCAGGGTGCTCAGTACTCAGCGTGCTTTGTGCTCAGTGCTCAGGTTGCTGGGAGCTCAGTACTCAGGGTGGTGGGTGCTCAGTGCTCGGGGAGCTCGGTGCTCAGTACTCAGGGTGCTGGGTGCTCAGTACTCAGTGCTCAGGGTCCTGGGTGCTCCGTGCTCGGGGTGCTGGTTGCTCAGTGCTCTGGGTGCTTAGTGCTCAGTACTCAGGGTGCTGGGTGCTCAGTACTCAGGGTGCTGTGTGCTCATTCTCGGGGTGCTGGGTGCTCAGTGATCGGGGTGCTGGGTGCTCAGTACTCAGGGTGCTGGGGGCTCAGTACTCAGTGTGCTGGGTGCTCAGTACTCAGGGTGCTCGGTTCTCAGTACTCAGGGTGCTGGGTGCTCATTCTCGGGGTGCTGGGTGCTCAGTGCTCGGGGTGCTGGGTGCTCAGTACTCAGGGTGCTGGGGGCTCAGTACTCAGGGTGCTGGGTGCTCAGTGGTCGGGGTGCTCCGTAATCAGGGTGCTGGGTGCTCAGTGCTCAGGGTGCTGGGTGCTCAGTGCTCGGGGTGCTGGGTGCTCAGTGCTCAGGGTGATCGGTGCTCAGTGCTCAGGGTGCTGGGTGCTCAGTCCTCAGGGTGCTCAGTGCTCAAGTTGCTGGGTGCTCAGTGCTCGGGGTGCTCGGTGCTCAGTACTCAGGGTGCTGAGTGCTCAGTTCTCACGGTGCTGGGTGCTCAGTACTCAGGGTGCTGGGTGCTCAGTACTCAGGGTGCTGGGTGCTCAGTGCTCAGGGTGCTGGGTGCTCAGTGCTCAGGGTGCTGGGTGCTCAGTGCTCGCGGTGCTGGGTGCTCAGTGCTCGGGGTGCTGGGTGCTCAGTGCTCAGTGCTCAGGGTGCTGGGTGCTCAGTGCTCAGGGTGCTGGTTGCTGAGTACTCAGGGTGCTGGGTGCTCAGTACTCAAGGTGCTGGGTGCTCATTGCTCATGGTGCTGGGTGCTCAGTCCGCGGGGTGCTCCGTGCTCAGTGATCAGGGTGCTTGGTGCTCAGTACTCAGGGTGCTCGGTGCTCAGTACTCAGGGTGCTGGGTGCTCAGTGCTCGGGGTGCTGGGTTCTCAGTACTCAGTACTCAGGGTGCTGGGTGCTCAGTGCTCAGGTTGCTGGGTGCTCAGTATTCAGGGTGCTCAGTGCTCAGTACTCGGGGTGCTTGGTGCTCAGTACTCAGGGTGCTCAGTGCTCAGTACTCGGGGTGCTTGGTGCTCAGTACTCAGGGTGCTCAGTGCTCAGTACTCGGGGTGCTGGGTGCTCAGTGCGCGGGGTGCTGGGTGCTCAGTACTCGGGGTGCTGGGTGCTCAGTGCTCAGGGTGCTCAGTGCTCAGTACTCAGTGCTCAGGGTGCTCAGTGCTCAGTGCTCAGGGTGCTGGGTGTTCAGTACTCAGGGTGCTGGGTGCTCAGTACTCAGGTTGCTGGGTGCTCAGTGTTCAGGGTGCTGGGTGCTCAGTACTCTGGGTGTTGGGTGCTCAGTACTCAGGGTGCTGGGTGCTCAGTGCTCAGGGTGCTGGGTGCTCAGTGCTCAGGGTGCTGGGTGCTCAGTGCTCAGGGTGCTGGGTGCTCAGTACTCAGGGTGCTGGGTGTTCAGTGCTCGGGGTGCTGGGTGCTCAGTGCTCAGGGTGCTGGGTGCTCAATACTCAGGGTGCTGGGTGTTCAGTGCTCGGGGTGCTCGGTGCTCAGTACTCAAGGTGCTGGATGCTCAGTGCTCAGGGTGCTGGGTGCTCAGTCCGCGGGGTGCTCCGTGCTCAGTGATCAGGGTGCTTGGTGCTCAGTACTCAGGGTGCTCGGTGCTCAGTACTCAGGGTGCTGGGTGCTCAGTGCTCGGGGTGCTGGGTTCTCAGTGCTCAGTACTCAGGGTGCTGGGTGCTCAGTGCTCAGGTTGCTGGGTGCTCAGTATTCAGGGTGCTCAGTGCTCAGTACTCGGGGTGCTTGGTGCTCAGTACTCAGGGTGCTCAGTGCTCAGTACTCGGGGTGCTGGGTGCTCAGTGCTCAGGGTGCTCAGTGCTCAGTGCTCTGGTTGCTGGGTGCTCAGTGCTCGGGGCGCTGGGTGCTCAGTGCTCGGGGTGCTGGGTGCTCAGTGCTCAGGGTGCTCAGTGCTCAGTATTCAGTGCTCAGGGTGCTCAGTGCTCAGTGCTCAGGGTGCTGGGTGTTCAGTACTCAGGGTGCTGGGTGCTCAGTACTCAGGTTGCTGGGTGCTCAGTGTTCAGGGTGCTGGGTGCTCAGTACTCTGGGTGTTGGGTGCTCAGTACTCAGGGTGCTGGGTGCTCAGTGCTCGGGGTGCTGGGTGCTCAGTGCTCAGGGTGCTGGGTGCTCAGTGCTCAGGGTGCTGGGTGCTCAGTACTCAGGGTGCTGGGTGCTTAGTGCTCGAGGTGCTCGGTGCTCAGTACTCAAGGTGCTGGGTGCTCAGTCCTCAGGGTGCTCCGTGCTCAGGGTGCTTTTTGCTCAGTGCTCGAGGTGCTGGGTGCTCAGTACTCAGCGTGCTGGGTGCTCAGTACTCAGGGTGCTGGGTGCTCAGTGCTCAGGGTGCTGGGTGCTCAGTGCTCAGGGTGCAGGGTGTTCAGTGATAGGGGTGCTGGGTGCTCAGTACTCAGGGTGCTCAGTGCTCGATGTGCTCGGTGCTCAGTACTCAAGGTGCTGGGTGCTCAGTGCTCAGGGTGCTGGGTGCTCAGTCCTCGGGGTGCTCCGTGCTCAGGGTGCTGGGTGCTCAGTGCTCAGGGTGCTGGGTGCTCAGTGCTCAGTGCTCAGGGTGCTGGGTGTTCAGTACTCAGGGTGCGGGATGCTCAGTACTCAGGGTGCTGGGTGCTCAGTGCTCAGGGTGCTGGGTGCTCAGTGCTCAGGGTGCTGGGTGCTCAGTACTCAGGGTGCTGGGTGCTCAGTACTCAGGGTGCTCGTTGCTCAGTACTCAGGGTGCTGGGTGCTCAGTGCCCAGGGTGATCGGTGCTCAGTACTCAGGGTGCTCAGTACTCAGGGTGCTGGGTGCTCAGTGCCCGCGTACTGGGAGCTCAGTACTCAGGGTGCTGGGTGCTCAGTGCTCGGGGTGCTGGGTGCTGAGTTCTCAGGGTGCTGGGTGCTCAGTACTCGGGGTGCTCGGTGCTCAGTACTCAGGGTGCTGGGTGCTCAGTACTCAGGGTGCTGGGTGCTCAGTACTCAGGGTGCTCGCTGCTCAGTACTCAGGGTGCTGGGTGCTCAGTGCGCAGGGTGCTGGGTGCTCAGTGCTCTGGGTGCTGGGTGCTCAGTGCTCAGGGTGCTGGGTGCTCAGTGCTCAGGGTGCTGGGTGCTCAGTGATCGGGGTGATGGGTGCTGAGTCCTCAGGGTGCTGGGTGCTCAGTGCTCGGGGTGCTCGGTGCTCAGTGCTCAGGGTGCTCAGTACTCAGCATGCTTTGTGCTCAGTGCTCAGGGTGCTGGGTGCTCAGTACTCAGGGTGGTGGGTGCTCAGTACTCCCGGTGCTGGGTGCTCAGTACTCGGGGTGCTGGTTGCTCATTACTCAGGGTGCTGGGTGCTCAGTGCTCGGGGTGCTTGCTGCTCAGTACTCAGGGTGCTGGGTGCTCAGTACTCAGTGCTCGGGGTCCTGGGTGCTCCGTGCTCGGGGTGCTGGGTGCTCAGTGCTCAGGGTGCTCGGTGCTCAGTACTCAGGGTGCTGGGTGCTCAGTACTCAGTGCTCGGGGTCCTGGGTGCTCCGTGCTTGGGGTGCTGGGTGCTCAGTACGCTGGCTGCTTAGTGCTCAGGGTGCTGGGTGCTCAGTGCTCGGGGCCCTGGGTGCTCAGTGCTCGGGGTGCTCGGAGCTCAGTACTCAGGGTGCTGGGTGCTCAGTGCTCGGGGTGATCGGTGCTCAGTCCTCAGGGTGGTGGGTGCTCAGTGCTCGGGGTGCTCGGTGCTCAGTACGTTGGATGCTCACTACTCAGGGTCCTGGGTGCTCAGTGCTCAGGGTGCTGGGTGCTCAGTGCTCAGGGTGCTGGGTGCTCAGTGCTCTGGGTGCTGGGTGCTCAGTGCTCAGGGTGCTGGGTGCTCAGTGCTCAGGGTGCTGGGTGCTCAGTACTCAGGGTCCTCGGTTCTCAGTACTCAGGGTGCTGGGTGCCCATTCTCGGGGTGCTGGGTGCTCAGTGCTCGGGGTGCTGGGTGCTCAGTGCTCAGGGTCCTCGTTGCTCAGTACTCAGGGTGCTCAGTACTCAGCGTGCTTTGTGCTCAGTGCTCAGGTTGCTGGGAGCTCAGTACTCAGGGTGGTGGGTGCTCAGTGCTCGGGGAGCTCGGTGCTCAGTACTCAGGGTGCTGGGTGCTCAGTACTCAGTGCTCAGGGTCCTGGGTGCTCCGTGCTCGGGGTGCTGGTTGCTCAGTGCTCTGGGTGCTTAGTGCTCAGTACTCAGGGTGCTGGGTGCTCAGTACTCAGGGTGCTGTGTGCTCATTCTCGGGGTGCTGGGTGCTCAGTGATCGGGGTGCTGGGTGCTCAGTACTCAGGGTGCTGGGGGCTCAGTACTCAGTGTGCTGGGTGCTCAGTACTCAGGGTGCTCGGTTCTCAGTACTCAGGGTGCTGGGTGCTCATTCTCGGGGTGCTGGGTGCTCAGTGCTCGGGGTGCTGGGTGCTCAGTACTCAGGGTGCTGGGGGCTCAGTACTCAGGGTGCTGGGTGCTCAGTGGTCGGGGTGCTCCGTAATCAGGGTGCTGGGTGCTCAGTGCTCAGGGTGCTGGGTGCTCAGTGCTCGGGGTGCTGGGTGCTCAGTGCTCAGGGTGATCGGTGCTCAGTGCTCAGGGTGCTGGGTGCTCAGTCCTCAGGGTGCTCAGTGCTCAGGTTGCTGGGTGCTCAGTGCTCGGGGTGCTCGGTGCTCAGTACTCAGGGTGCTGAGTGCTCAGTTCTCACGGTGCTGGGTGCTCAGTACTCAGGGTGCTGGGTGCTCAGTACTCAGGGTGCTGGGTGCTCAGTGCTCAGGGTGCTGGGTGCTCAGTGCTCAGGGTGCTGGGTGCTCAGTGCTCGCGGTGCTGGGTGCTCAGTGCTCGGGGTGCTGGGTGCTCAGTGCTCAGTGCTCAGGGTGCTGGGTGCTCAGTGCTCAGGGTGCTGGTTGCTGAGTACTCAGGGTGCTGGGTGCTCAGTACTCAAGGTGCTGGGTGCTCATTGCTCAGGGTGCTGGGTGCTCA
>NW_024544117.1:0-46532 GCF_018167655.1 Microtus oregoni | reverse complement strand
TGCGTACTAAGCACCGAGCACCCTGAGTACTGAGCACCCAGCACCCTGAGCACTGAACACACAGCACCCTGAGTACTGAGCACCTCGAGCACTGAGCACCCAGCACCCTGAGTACTGAGCACCGAGCACCCCGAGCACTGAGCACCCAGCACCCCGAGCACTGAGCACCCAGCACCCCGAGCACTGAGCACCCAGCACCCTGAGTTCTGAGCACCCAGCACCCTGAGTACATAGCACCCAGCACACTGAGCACTGAGTACCCAGCACCCTGAGCACTGAGCACCCAGCACCCTGAGCACTGAGCACACAGCACCCTGAGCACTGAGCACCCAGCACCCTGAGTACTGAGCACTGAGCACCCAGCACCCTGAGTACTGAGCACTGAGCACCCAGCACACTGAGCACTAAGCACCCAGCACCCTGAGCACTGAGCACCCAGCTCCCGAGTACAGAGCACCCAGCACCCTGAGTACTGAACACCCAGCACCCTGAGTACTGAGCACCCAGCACCCCGAGTACTGAGCACCCAGCACCCTGAGTACTGAGCACCCAGCACCCTGAGCACTGAGCACCCAGCACCCCGAGCACTGAGCACCCAGCACCCTGAGTACTGAGCACCCAGCACCCTGAGCACTCAGCACCCAGCACCCTGAGCACTGAGCACCCAGCACCCTGAGCACTGAGCACCCAGCACCCTGAGTAGTGAGCAACCAACGTACTGAGCACCGAGCACCCCGAGCACTGAGCACCCAGCACCCTGAGCACTGAGCACCGATCACCCCGAGCAATGAGTACCCAGCACCCTGAGTACTGAGCTCCGAGCACCCCGAGCACTGAGCACCCAGCGCCCCGAGCACTGAGCACCCAGCACCCTGAGCACTGAGCACCCAGCACCCTGAGTACTGAGCACCCAGCACCATGAGTACTGAACACCCAGCACCCTGAGCACTGAGCACTGAGCACACTGAGCACTGAGTACTGAGCACTGAGCAACCTGAGCACTGAGCACCCAGCACCCCGAGTACTGAGCACCCAGCACCCCGAGCACTGAGCACCCAGCGCCCTGACCACTGAGCACCCAGCACCCCGAGCACTGAGCACTGAGCACCCTGAGCACTGAGTACCCAGCACACCGAGTACTGAGCACTGAGCACCCTGAGTACTGAGCACCAAGCACCCTAAGTACTGAGCACTGAGCACCCTGAGTACTGAGCACCCAGCACCCTGAGCACTGAGTAGCCAGCACCCTGAGTACTGAGCACTGAGAACCCTGAGTACTGAGCACCGAGCACCCTGAGTACTGAGCACCCAGCTCCCTGAGCACTGAGCACCCAGCAATCTGAGCACTGAACACCCAGCACCTTGAGTACTGAACACCGAGCACCCCGAGCACTGAGCACCCAGCACCCTGAGTACTGAGCACCCAGCACCCTGAGCACTGAGCACCCAGCACCCTGAGCACTGAGCACCCCAGCACACCGAGCACTGATCACCCAGCACCCTGAGTACTGAGCACCTAGCACCCTGAGCACTGAGCACCCAGCACCCTGAGTACTGAGCACCCAGCACCCTGAGTACTGAGCAACCAGCACCCTGAGCACTGAGCACTGAGCACCCAGCACCCTGAGCACTGAGCACCCAGCACCCCGAGCACTGAACACCCAGCACCCTGAGCACTGAGCACCCAGCACCCTGAGCACTGAGCACCCTGTTGACTGAACACCCAGCACCCTGAGCACTGAGCACCCAGCACCCTGAGTACTGAGCACCGATCACCCTGAGCACTGAGCACCCAGCACCCCCGAGCACTGAGCACCCAGCACCCTGAGTACTGAGCTCCCAGCACCCCGAGCACTGAGCACCCAGTACCCTGAGTACTGAGCACCCTGAGTACTGAGCACCGATCACCCTGAGCACTGAGCTCCCAGCACCCTGAGTACTGAGCACCCAGCACCCTGAGCACTGAGCACCCAGCACCCTGAGTACTGAGCACCCAGCACCCTGAGCACTGAGCACCCAGCACCCTGAGTACTGAGCACCCAGCACCCTGAGCACTGAGCACCCAGCACCCTGAGTACTGAGCACCCAGCACCCTGAGCACTGAGCACCCAGCACCCCGAGAATGAGCACCCAGCACCCCGAGTACTGAGCACCGAGCACCCTGAGCACTGAGTACCCAGCACCCTGAGCACTGAGCACCCAGCACCCTGAGTACTGAGCACCCAGCACCCTGAGTACTGAGCACCCAGCACCCTGAGCACTGAGCACCGAGCACCCCGAGCACTGAGCACCCAGCACCCTGAGTACTGAGCACCCAGCACCCTGAGCACTGAGCACCCAGCACCCTGAGTACTGAGCACCCAGCACTCTGAGCACTGAGCACCCAGCACCCTGAGCACTGAGCACCCAGCACTCTGAGCACTGAGCACCCAGCACCCTGAGCACTGAGCACCCAGCACCCCGAGCACTGAGCACCCAGCACCCCGAGCACTGAGCACCCAGCACCCCGAGCACTGAGCCTGAGCACCCTGAGTACTGAGCACTGAGCACCCTGAGTACTGAGCAGCGAGCACCCTGAGTACTGAGCACCCAGCACCCCGAGCACTGAGCACCGAGCACCCTGAGTAGTGAGCACCCAGCACCCTGAGCACTGAGCACCCAGCACAACGAGTACTGAGCACCCAGCACCCTGATTACTGAGCACCAAGCACCCCGAGCACTGAGCACCCAGCACCCCGAGCACTGAGCACCCAGCACCCTGAGTACTAAGCACCCAGCACCCTGAGTACTGAGCACCCTGCACCCTGAGTACTGAGCACAAAGCACACTGAGTACTGATCACCCAGCGTACTGAGCACCGAGCACCCCGAGCACTGAGCACCCAGCACCCTGAGTACTGAGCACCCAGCATACTGAGCACCGAGCACCCAGCACCCTGAGTACTGAGCACCCAGCACCCTGAGCACTGAGCACCCAGCACCCTGAGCACTGAGCCCCCAGCACCCTGAGTAGTGATCACCCAACGTACTGAGCACCGAGCACCCAGAGCACTGAGCATCCAGCACCCTGAGTACTGAGCACCGATTACCCCGAGCACTGAGCACCCAGCACCCTGGGTACTGAGCTCCGAGCACCCCGAGCACTGAGCACCCAGCGCCCCGAGCACTGAGCACCGAGCACCCTGAGCACTGAGCACCCAGCACCCTGAGTACTGAGCACCCAGCACCCCGAGCACTGAGCATCCAGCACCCTGATCACTGAGCACCCAGCACACTGAGCACTGATCACCCAGCACACTGAGCACTGAGCACCCAGCACCCTGAGTACTGAGCACCCAGCACCCTGAGTACTGAGCACTCAGCCCCCTGACTACTGAGCACCGAGCACCCCGAGCACTGAGCACCCAGCACCCTGAGCACTGAGCACCCTGAGGACTGAGCACCCAGCACCCTGAGCACTGAGCACCCAGAACTCCGAGCACTGAGCACCCAGCACCCTGAGTACTGAGCACCCAGCACCCCGAGCACTGAGCACCCAGCACCCTGAGTACTGAGCACCCTGAGTACTGAGCACCGATCACCCTGAGCACTGAGCTCCCAGAACCCTGAGTACTGAGCACCCAGCACCATGAGCACTGAGCACCCAGCACCCTGAGTACTGAGCACCCAGCACCCTGAGCACTGAGCACCCAGCACCCTGAGTACTGAGCACCCAGCACCCTGAGCACTGAGCACCCAGCACGCTGAGTACTGAGCACCCAGCACCCCGAGCACTGAGCACCCAGCACCCCGAGAATGAGCACCCAGCACCCCGAGTACTGAGCACCGAGCACCCTGAGCACTGAGTACCCAGCACGCTGAGCACTGAGCACCCAGCACCCTGAGTACTGAGCACCCAGCACCCTGAGTACTGAGCCCCCACCACCCTGAGCACTGAGCACCCAGCACTCCGAGAACTGAGCACCCAGCACCCTGAGCACTGAGCACCCAGCACCTTGAGTACTGAGCACCCAGCACCCTGAGTACTGAACACCCAGCACCCTGAGCACTGAGCACTGAGCACCCTGAGCCCTGAGTACTGAGCACCGAGCACCCCGAGAACTGAGCACCCAGCACCCGGAGTACTGAGCACCCAGCACCCTGAGTACTGAGCACCCAGAACCCCGAGCACTGAGCACCCAGCACCCTGAGCACTGAGCACCCAGCACCCTGAGTACTGAGCACTGAGCACCCAGCACCCCGAGCACTGAGCACCCAGCACCCTGAGTACTAAGCACCCAGCACCCTGAGCACTGAACACACAGCACCCTGAGCACTGAACACAGAGCACCCTGAGTACTGTGCACATCGAGCACTGAGCACCCAGCACCCAGCGTACTGAGCACCGAGCACCCCGAGCACTGAGCACCCAGCACCCTGAGTACTGAGAACCCAGCACCCCGAGCACTGAGCACCCAGCACCCTGAGTACTGAGCACCCAGCACTCTGAGCACTGAGCACCCAGCACCCTGAGCACTGAGCACCCAGCACTCTGAGCACTGAGCACCCAGCACCCTGAGCACTGAGCACCCAGCACCCCGAGCACTGAGCACCCAGCACCCCGAGCACTGAGCACCCAGCACCCCGAGCACTGAGCCTGAGCACCCTGAGTACTGAGCACTGAGCACCCTGAGTACTGAGCACCGAGCACCCTGAGTACTGAGCACCCAGCACCCCGAGCACTGAGCACCGAGCACCCTGAGTAGTGAGCACCCAGCACCCTGAGCACTGAGCACCCAGCACAACGAGTACTGAGCACCCAGCACCCTGATTACTGAGCACCAAGCACCCCGAGCACTGAGCACCCAGCACCCCGAGCACTGAGCACCCAGCACCCTGAGTACTAAGCACCCAGCACCCTGAGTACTGAGCACCCTGCACCCTGAGTACTGAGCACAAAGCACATTGAGTACTGATCACCCAGCGTACTGAGCACCGAGCACCCCGAGCACTGAGCACCCAGCACCCTGAGTACTGAGCACCCAGCATACTGAGCACCGAGCACCCAGCACCCTGAGTACTGAGCACCCAGCACCCTGAGCACTGAGCACCCAGCACCCTGAGCACTGAGCCCCCAGCACCCTGAGGACTGAGCACCCAACGTACTGAGCACCGAGCACCCTGAGCACTGAGCACCCAGCACCATGAGTACTGAGCACCCAGCACCCTGAGCAATGAGCACCCTGAGTACTGAGCACCCAGCACCTTGAGCACTGCGCACCGAGCACCCCGAGCACTGAGCACCCAGCACCCGGAGTACTGAGCACCCAGCACGCTGCGTACTAAGCACCGAGCACCCTGAGTACTGAGCACCCAGCACCCTGAGCACTGAACACACAGCACCCTGAGTACTGAGCACCTCGAGCACTGAGCACCCAGCACCCTGAGTACTGAGCACCGAGCACCCCGAGCACTGAGCACCCAGCACCCCGAGCACTGAGCACCCAGCACCCCGAGCACTGAGCACCCAGCACCCTGAGTTCTGAGCACCCAGCACCCTGAGTACATAGCACCCAGCACACTGAGCACTGAGTACCCAGCACCCTGAGCACTGAGCACCCAGCACCCTGAGCACTGAGCACACAGCACCCTGAGCACTGAGCACCCAGCACCCTGAGTACTGAGCACTGAGCACCCAGCACCCTGAGTACTGAGCACTGAGCACCCAGCACACTGAGCACTGAGCACCCAGCACCCTGAGCACTGAGCACCCAGCTCCCGAGTACAGAGCACCCAGCACCCTGAGTACTGAACACCCAGCACCCTGAGTACTGAGCACCCAGCACCCCGAGTACTGAGCACCCAGCACCCTGAGTACTGAGCACCCAGCACCCTGAGCACTGAGCACCCAGCACCCCGAGCACTGAGCACCCAGCACCCTGAGTACTGAGCACCCAGCACCCTGAGCACTCAGCACCCAGCACCCTGAGCACTGAGCACCCAGCACCCTGAGCACTGAGCACCCAGCACCCTGAGTAGTGAGCAACCAACGTACTGAGCACCGAGCACCCCGAGCACTGAGCACCCAGCACCCTGAGCACTGAGCACCGATCACCCCGAGCAATGAGTACCCAGCACCCTGAGTACTGAGCTCCGAGCACTCCGAGCACTGAGCACCCAGCGCCCCGAGCACTGAGCACCCAGCACCCTGAGCACTGAGCACCCAGCACCCTGAGTACTGAGCACCCAGCACCATGAGTACTGAACACCCAGCACCCTGAGCACTGAGCACTGAGCACACTGAGCACTGAGTACTGAGCACTGAGCAACCTGAGCACTGAGCACCCAGCACCCCGAGTACTGAGCACCCAGCACCCCGAGCACTGAGCACCCAGCGCCCTGACCACTGAGCACCCAGCACCCCGAGCACTGAGCACTGAGCACCCTGAGCACTGAGTACCCAGCACACCGAGTACTGAGCACTGAGCACCCTGAGTACTGAGCACCAAGCACCCTAAGTACTGAGCACCGAGCACCCCGAGCACTGAGCACCCAGCACCCTGAGTACTGAGCACCCAGCACCCTGAGCACTGAGCACCCAGCACCCTGAGCACTGAGCACCCAGCACCCCGAGCACTGATCACCCAGCACCCTGAGTACTGAGCACCTAGCACCCTGAGCACTGAGCACCCAGCACCCTGAGTACTGAGCACCCAGCACCCTGAGTACTGAGCAACCAGCACCCTGAGCACTGAGCACTGAGCACCCAGCACCCTGAGCACTGAGCACCCAGCACCCCGAGCACTGAACACCCAGCACCCTGAGCACTGAGCACCCAGCACCCTGAGCACTGAGCACCCTGTTGACTGAACACCCAGCACCCTGAGCACTGAGCACCCAGCACCCTGAGTACTGAGCACCGATCACCCTGAGCACTGAGCACCCAGCACCCCGAGCACTGAGCACCCAGCACCCTGAGTACTGAGCTCCCAGCACCCCGAGCACTGAGCACCCAGTACCCTGAGTACTGAGCACCCTGAGTACTGAGCACCGATCACCCTGAGCACTGAGCTCCCAGCACCCTGAGTACTGAGCACCCAGCACCCTGAGCACTGAGCACCCAGCACCCTGAGTACTGAGCACCCAGCACCCTGAGCACTGAGCACCCAGCACCCTGAGTACTGAGCACCCAGCACCCTGAGCACTGAGCACCCAGCACCCTGAGTACTGAGCACCCAGCACCCTGAGCACTGAGCACCCAGCACCCCGAGAATGAGCACCCAGCACCCCGAGTACTGAGCACCGAGCACCCTGAGCACTGAGTACCCAGCACCCTGAGCATTGAGCACCCAGCACCCTGAGTACTGAGCACCCAGCACCCTGAGTACTGAGCACCCAGCACCCTGAGCACTGAGCACCGAGCACCCCGAGTACTGAGCACACAGCCCCCTGAGTACTGAGCACCCAGCACCCTGAGTACTGAACACCCAGCACACTGAGCACTGAGCACTGAGCACCCTGAGCACTGAGTACTGAGCACCGAGCACCCCGAGCACTGAGCACCCAGCACCCTGAGTACTAAGCACCCAGCACCCTGAGCACTGAACACACAGCACCCTGAGCACTGAACACAGAGCACCCTGAGTACTGTGCACATCGAGCACTGAGCACCCAGCACCCTGAGTACTGAGCACCCAGCACCCCGAGCACTGAGCACCCAGCACCCTGAGTACTGAGCACCCAGCACTCTGAGCACTGAGCACCCAGCACCCTGAGCACTGAGCACCCAGCACTCTGAGCACTGAGCACCCAGCACCCTGAGCACTGAGCACCCAGCACTCTGAGCACTGAGCACCCAGCACCCTGAGCACTGAGCACCCAGCACCCCGAGCACTGAGCACCCAGCACCCCGAGCACTGAGCACCCAGCACCCCGAGCACTGAGCCTGAGCACCCTGAGTACTGAGCACTGAGCACCCTGAGTACTGAGCAGCGAGCACCCTGAGTAGTGAGCACCCAGCACCCCGAGCACTGAGCACCGAGCACCCTGAGTAGTGAGCACCCAGCACCCTGAGCACTGAGCACCCAGCACAACGAGTACTGAGCACCCAGCACCCTGATTACTGAGCACCAAGCACCCCGAGCACTGAGCACCCAGCACCCCGAGCACTGAGCACCCAGCACCCTGAGTACTAAGCACCCAGCACCCTGAGTACTGAGCACCCTGCACCCTGAGTACTGAGCACAAAGCACACTGAGTACTGATCACCCAGCGTACTGAGCACCGAGCACCCCGAGCACTGAGCACCCAGCACCCTGAGTACTGAGCACCCAGCATACTGAGCACCGAGCACCCAGCACCCTGAGTACTGAGCACCCAGCACCCTGAGCACTGAGCACCCAGCACCCTGAGCACTGAGCCCCCAGCACCCTGAGGACTGAGCACCCAACGTACTGAGCACCGAGCACCCTGAGCACTGAGCACCCAGCACCATGAGTACTGAGCACCCAGCACCCTGAGCAATGAGCACCCTGAGTACTGAGCACCCAGCACCTTGAGCACTGAGCACCGAGCACCCCGAGCACTGAGCACCCAGCACCCGGAGTACTGAGCACCCAGCACGCTGCGTACTAAGCATAGAGCACCCTGAGTACTGAGCACCCAGCACCCTGAGCACTGAACACACAGCACCCTGAGTACTGAGCACCTCGAGCACTGAGCACCCAGCACCCTGAGTACTGAGCACCGAGCACCCCGAGCACTGAGCACCCAGCACCCCGAGCACTGAGCACCCAGCACCCCGAGCACTGAGCACCCAGCACCCTGAGTTCTGAGCACCCAGCACCCTGAGTACATAGCACCCAGCACACTGAGCACTGAGTACCCAGCACCCTGAGCACTGAGCACCCAGCACCCTGAGCACTGAGCACACAGCACCCTGAGCACTGAGCAACCAGCACCCTGAGTACTGAGCACTGAGCACCCAGCACCCTGAGTACTGAGCACTGAGCACCCAGCACACTGAGCACTGAGCACCCAGCACCCTGAGCACTGAGCACCCAGCTCCCGAGTACAGAGCACCCAGCACCCTGAGTACTGAACACCCAGCACCCTGAGTACTGAGCACCCAGCACCCCGAGTACTGAGCACCCAGCACCCTGAGTACTGAGCACCCAGCACCCTGAGCACTGAGCACCCAGCACCCCGAGCACTGAGCACCCAGCACCCTGAGTACTGAGCACCCAGCACCCTGAGCACTCAGCACCCAGCACCCTGAGCACTGAGCACCCAGCACCCTGAGCACTGAGCACCCAGCACCCTGAGTAGTGAGCAACCAACGTACTGAGCACCGAGCACCCCGAGCACTGAGCACCCAGCACCCTGAGTACTGAGCACCGATCACCCCGAGCAATGAGTACACAGCACCCTGAGTACTGAGCTCCGAGCACCCCGAGCACTGAGCACCCAGCGCCCCGAGCACTGAGCACCCAGCACCCTGAGCACTGAGCACCCAGCACCCTGAGTACTGAGCACCCAGCACCATGAGTACTGAACACCCAGCACCCTGAGCACTGAGCACTGAGCACACTGAGCACTGAGTACTGAGCACTGAGCAACCTGAGCACTGAGCACCCAGCACCCCGAGTACTGAGCACCCAGCACCCCGAGCACTGAGCACCCAGCGCCCTGACCACTGAGCACCCAGCACCCCGAGCACTGAGCACTGAGCACCCTGAGCACTGAGTACCCAGCACACCGAGTACTGAGCACTGAGCACCCTGAGTACTGAGCACCAAGCACCCTAAGTACTGAGCACTGAGCACCCTGAGTACTGAGCACCCAGCACCCTGAGCACTGAGTAGCCAGCACCCTGAGTACTGAGCACTGAGAACCCTGAGTACTGAGCACCGAGCACCCTGAGTACTGAGCACCCAGCACCCTGAGCACTGAGCACCCAGCAATCTGAGCACTGAACACCCAGCACCTTGAGTACTGAACACCGAGCACCCCGAGCACTGAGCACCCAGCACCCTGAGTACTGAGCACCCAGCACCCTGAGCACTGAGCACCCAGCACCCTGAGCACTGAGCACCCAGCACCCCGAGCACTGATCACCCAGCACCCTGAGTACTGAGCACCTAGCACCCTGAGCACTGAGCACCCAGCACCCTGAGTACTGAGCACCAAGCACCCTGAGTACTGAGCAACCAGCACCCTGAGCACTGAGCACTGAGCACCCAGCACCCTGAGCACTGAGCACCCAGCACCCCGAGCACTGTACACCCAGCACCCTGAGCACGGAGCACCCAGCACCCTGAGCACTGAGCACCCTGTGGACTGAACACCCAGCACCCTGAGCACTGAGCACCCAGCACCCTGAGTACTGAGCACCGATCACCCTGAGCACTGAGCACCCAGCACCCCGAGCACTGAGCACCCAGCACCCTGAGTACTGAGCTCCCAGCACCCCGAGCACTGAGCACCCAGTACCCTGAGTACTGAGCACCCTGAGTACTGAGCACCGATCACCCTGAGCACTGAGCTCCCAGCACCCTGAGTACTGAGCACCCAGCACCCCGAGCACTGATCACCCAGCACCCTGAGTACTGAGCACCCAGCACCCTGAGCACTGAGCACCCAGCACCCTGAGTACTGAGCACCCAGCACCCTGAGTACTGAGCAACCAGCACCCTGAGCACTGAGCACTGAGCACCCAGCACCCTGAGCACTGATCACCCAGCACCCCGAGCACTGTACACCCAGCACCCTGAGCACGGAGCACCCAGCACCCTGAGCACTGAGCACCCTGTGGACTGAACACCCAGCACCCTGAGCACTGAGCACCCAGCACCCTGAGTACTGAGCACCGATCACCCTGAGCACTGAGCACCCAGCACCCCGAGCACTGAGCACCCAGCACCCTGAGTACTGAGCTCCCAGCACCCCGAGCACTGAGCACCCAGTACCCTGAGTACTGAGCACCCTGAGTACTGAGCACCGATCACCCCGAGCACTGAGCTCCCAGCACCCTGAGTACTGAGCACCCAGCACCCTGAGCACTGAGCACCCAGCACCCTGAGTACTGAGCACCCAGCACCCTGAGCACTGAGCACCCAGCACCCTGAGTACTGAACACCCAGCACCCTGAGCACTGAGCACCCAGCACCCCGAGAATGAGCACCCAGCACCCCGAGTACTGAGCACCGAGCACCCTGAGCACTGAGTACCCAGCACCCTGAGCACTGAGCACCCAGCACCCTGAGTACTGAGCACCCAGCACCCTGAGTACTGAGCACCCAGCACCCTGAGCACTGAGCACCGAGCACCCCGAGTACTGAGCACCCAGCCCCCTGAGTACTGAGCACCCAGCACCCTGAGTACTGAACACCCAGCACCCTGAGCACTGAGCACTGAGCACCCTGAGCACTGAGTACTGAGCACCGAGCACCCCGAGCACTGAGCACCCAGCACCCGGAGTACTGAGCACCCAGCACCCTGAGTACTAAGCACCGAGCACCCTGAGTACTGAGCACCCAGCACCCTGAACACTGAACATACAGCACCCTGAGTACTGAGCACCTCGAGCACTGAGCACCCAGCACCCTGAGTACTGAGCACCGAGCACCCCGAGCACTGAGCACCCAGCACCCCGAGCACTGAGCACCCAGCACCCCGAGCACTGAGCACCCAGCACCCTGAGCACTGAGCACCCAGCACCCTGAGTACTGAGCACCCAGTACCCTGAGCACTGAGTACCCAGCACACTGAGCACTGAGCACCCAGCACCCTGAGCAGTGAGCACCCAGCCCCCTGAGCACTGAGCACCCAGCACCCTGAGTACTGAGCACTGAGCACCTAGCACCCCGAGTACTGAGCAACCAGCACCCTGAGTACTGAGCACTGAGCACCCAGCACCCCGAGCACTGAGCACCCAGCACCCTGAGCACTGAGCACCCACCACCCGAGTACTGAGCACCCAGCACCCTGAGTACTGAGCACCCAGCTACCTGAGTACTGAGCACCCAGCACCCTGAATACTGAGCACTGAGCACCCAGCACCCCGAATACTGAGCACCCAGCACAATGAGTACTGAGCACCCCCCACCCTGAATACTGAGCACCCAGCACCCCGAGTACTGAGCACCCAGCACCCTGAGTACTGAGCACCCAGCACCCTGAGCACTGAGCACCCAGCACCCCGAGCACTGAGCACCCAGCACCCTGAGTACTGAGCACCCAGCACCCTGAGCACTGAGCACCCAGCACCCTGAGCACTGAGCACCCAGCACCCTGAGCACTGAGCACCCAGCACCCTGAGTAGTGAGCACCCAACGTACTGAGCACCGAGCACCCCGAGCACTGAGCACCCAGTACCCGGAGTACTGAGCACCCAGCACCATGAGTACTAAGCACCGAGCACCCTGAGTACTGAGCACCCAGCACCCTGAGCACTGAACACACAGCACTCTGAGTACTGAGCACCTCGCGCACTGAGCACCCAGCACCCTGAGTACTGGGCACCGAGCTCCCCGAGCACTGAGCACCATGCACCGCGAGCACTGAGCACCCAGCACCCCGAGCACTGAGCACCCAGCACCCTGAGTACTGAGCACCCAGCACCCTGAGTACTGAGCACCCAGCACCCTGAGCACTGTGTACCCAGCACCCTGAGCACTGAGCACCCAGCACCCTGAGCACTGAGCACACAGCACCCTGAGCACTGAGCACCCAGCACCCTGAGTACTGAGCACTGAGCACCCAGAACCCCGAGCACTGTGCACCGAGCACCCTGAGTACTGAGCACTGAGCACCCAGCACCCCGAGCACTGAGCACCCAGCACCCTGAGCACTGAGCACCCAGCACCCGAGTACTGAGTACCCAGCACCCTGAGTACTGAGCACCCAGCACCCTGAGTACTGAGCACCGAGCACTCTGAGAACTGAGCACCCAGCACCCCGAGTACTGAGCACCCAGCACGGTGAGCACTGAGCACCCAGCACCCCGAGCACTGAGCACCCAGCACCCTGAGTAATGAGCAACCAGCACCCTGAGCACTGAGCACCCAGCACCCTGAGCACTGAGCACCCAGCACATTGAGCACTGAGCACCCAGCACCCTGAGTAGTGAGCACCCAACGTACTGAGCACCGAGCACCACGAGCACTGAGCACCCAGCACCCTGAGTACTGAGCACCGATTACCCCGAGCACTGAGCACCCAGCACCCTGGGTACTGAGCTCCGAGCACCCCGAGCACTGAGCACACAGCGCCCCGAGCACTGAGCACCTAGCACCCTGAGCACTGAGCACCCAGCACCCTGAGTACTGAGCACCCAGCACCCCGAGCACTGAGCACCCAGCACCCTGATCACTGAGCACCCAGCACACTGAGCACTGATCACCCAGCACACTGCGCACTGAGCACCCAGCACCCTGAGTACTGAGCACCCAGCACCCTGAGTACTGAGCACTCAGCACCCTGAGTACTGAGCACCGAGCACCCCGAGCACTGAGCACCCAGCACCCTGAGCACTGAGCACCCTGAGGACTGAGCACCCAGCACCCTGAGCACTGAGCACCCAGAACCCCGAGCACTGAGCACCCAGCTCCCTGAGTACTGAGCACCCAGCACCCCGAGCACTGAGCACCCAGCACCCTGAGTACTGAGCACCCTGAGTACTGAGCACCGATCACCCTGAGCACTGAGCTCCCAGAACCCTGAGTACTGAGCACCCAGCACCCTGAGCACTGACCACCCAGCACCCTGAGTACTGAGCACCCAGCACCCTGTGCACTGAGCACCCAGCACCCTGAGTACTGAGCACCCAGCACCCTTAGCACTGAGCACCCAGCACGCTGAGTACTGAGCACCCAGCACCCCAAGCACTGAGCACCCAGCACCCCGAGAATGAGCACCCAGCACCCCGAGTACTGAGCACCGAGCACCCAGAGCACTGAGTACCCAGCACGCTGAGCACTGAGCACCCAGCACCCTGAGTACTGAGCACCCAGCACCCTGAGTACTGAGCCCCCAGCACCCTGAGCACTGAGCACCCAGCACCCCGAGTACTGAGCACCCAGCACCCTGAGCACTGAGCCCCCAGCACCTTGAGTACTTAGCACCCAGCACCCTGAGTACTGAACACCCAGCACACTGAGCACTCAGCACTGAGCACCCTGAGCCCTGAGTACTGAGCACCGAGCACCCCGAGAACTGAGCACCCAGCACCCGGCGTACTGAGCACCCAGCACCCTGAGTACTGAGCACCCAGCACCCCGAGCACTGAGCACCCAGCACCCTGAGCACTGAGCACCCAGCACCCTGAGTACTGAGCACTGAGCACCCAGCACCCCGAGCACTGAGCACCCAGAACCCTGAGTACTAAGCACCCAGCACCCTGAGCACTGAACACACAGCACCCTGAGCACTGAACACAGAGCACCCTGAGTACTGAGCACATCGAGCACTGAGCACCCAGCACCCAGCGTACTGAGCACCGAGCACCCCGAGCACTGAGCACCCAGCACCCTGATTACTGAGCACCCAGCACCCCGAGCACTGAGCACGCAGCACCCTGAGTACTGAGCACCCAGCGTACTGAGCACCGAGCACCAAGCACCCTGAGTACTGAGCACCCAGCAATCTGAGAACTGAGCACCCAGCACACTGAGCACTGAGCACCCAGCACCCCGAGCACTGAGCACCCAGCACCCCGAGCACTGAGCACCCAGCACCCCGAGCACTGAGCCTGAGCACCCTGAGTACTGAGCACTGAGCACCCTGAGTACTGAGCACCGAGCACCCTGAGTACTGAGCACCCAGCACCCCGAGCACTGAGCACCGAGCACCCTGAGTAGTGAGCACCCAGCACCCTGAGCACTGAGCACCCAGCACAACGAGTACTGAGCACCCAGCACCCGGATTACTGAGCACCAAGCACCCTGAGCACTGAGCACCCAGCACCCCGAACCCTGAGCACCCAGCACCCTGAGTACTACGCACCCAGCACCCTGAGTACTGAGCACCCTGCACCCTGAGTACTGAGCACCCAGCACACTGAGTACTGAGCACCCAGCGTACTGAGCACCGAGCACCCCGAGCACTGAGCACCCAGCACCCTGAGTACTGAGCACCCAGCATACTGATCACCGAGCACCCAGCACCCTGAGTACTGAGCACCCAGCACCCTGAGCACTGAGCACCGAGCACCCCGAGCACTGAGCACCCAGCACCCGGAGTACTGAGCACCCAGCACCCTGCGTACTAAGCACCGAGCACCCTGAGTACTGAGCACCCAGCACTCTGAGCACTGAACACACAGCACCCTGAGTACTGAGCACCTCGAGCACTGAGCACCCAGCACCCTGAGTACTGAGCACCGAGCACCCCGAGCACTGAGCACCCAGCACCCCGAGCACTGAGCACCCAGCACCCTGAGTTCTGAGCACCCAGCACCCTGAGTACTGAGCACCCTGCACCCTGAGCACTGAGTACCCAGCACACTGAGCACTGAGCACCCAGCACCCTGAGCACTGAGCACACAGCACCCTGAGCACTGAGCACCCAGCACCCTGAGTACTGAGCACTGAGCACACAGCACCCTGAGTACTGTGAACTGAGCACCCAGCACACCGAGCACTGAGCACCCAGCACCCTGAGCACTGAGCACCCAGCTCCCGAGTACAGAGCACCCAGCTCCCTGAGTACTGAACACCCAGCACCCTGAGTACTGAGCACCCAGCACCCCGAGTACTGAGCACCCAGCACCCTGAGTACTGAGCACCCAGCACCCTGAGCACTGAGCACCCAGCACCCCGAGCACTGAGCACCCAGCACCCTGAGTACTGAGCACCCAGCACCCTGAGCACTGAGCACCCAGCACCCTGAGCACTGAGCACCCAGCACCCTGAGCACTGAGCACCCAGCACCCTGAGTAGTGAGCAACCAACGTACTGAGCACCGAGCACCCCGAGCACTGAGCACCCAGCACCCTGAGTACTGAGCACCGATCACCCCGAGCACTGAGCACCCAGCACCCTGAGTACTGAGCTCCGAGCACCCCGAGCACTGAGCACCCAGCGCCCTGAGCACTGAGCACCCAGCACCCTGAGCACTGAGCACCCAGCACCCTGAGTACTGAGCACCCAGCACCCTGAGTACTGAACACCCAGCACCCTGAGCACTGAGCACTGAGCACCCTGAGCACTGAGTACTGAGCACTGAGCAACCTGAGCACTGAGAACCCAGCACCCCGAGTACTGAGCACCCAGCACCCCGAGCACTGAGCACCCAGCGCCCTGAACACTGAGCACCCAGCACCCCGAGCACTGAGCACTGAGCACCCTGAGCACTGAGCACCCAGCACACCGAGTACTGAGCACTGAGCACCCTGAGTACTGAGCACCAAGCACCCTAAGTACTGAGCACTGAGCACCCTGAGTACTGAGCACCCAGCACCCTGAGCACTGAGTACCCAGCACCCTGAGTACTGAGCACTGAGAACCCTGAGTACTGAGCACCGAGCACCCTGAGTACTGAGCACCCAGCACGCTGATCACTGAGCACCCAGCACCCTGAGCACTGAGCACTGAGCACACAGCACCCTGAGCACTGAACACCCAGCACCCCGAGCACTGAACACCCAGCACCCCGAGCACTGAGCACCCAGCACCCTGAGCACTGAGCACCCTGTGGACTGAACACCCAGCACCCTGAGCACTGAGCACCCAGCACCCTGAGTACTGAGCACCGATCACCCTGAGCACTGAGCACCCAGCACCCCGAGCACTGAGCACCCAACACCCTGAGTACTGAGCTCCCAGCACCCCGAGCACTAAGCACCCAGTACCCTGAGTACTGAGCACCCTGAGTATTGAGCACCGATCACCCTGAGCACTGAGCTCCCAGCACCCTGAGTACTGAGCACCCAGCACCCTGAGCACTGAGCACCCAGCACCCTGAGTACTGATCACCCAGCACCCTGAGCACTGAGCACACAGCACCCTGAGTACTGAGCACCCAGCACCCTGAGCACTGAGCACCCAGCACCCTGAGTACTGAGCACCCAGCACCCTGAGCACTGAGCACCCAGCACCCCGAGAATGAGCACCCAGCACCCCGAGTACTGAGCACCGAGCACCCTGAGCACTGAGTACCCAGCACCCTGAGCACTGAACACCCAGCACCCTGAGTACTGAGCACCCAGCACCCTGAGTACTGAGCACCCAGCACCCTGAGCACTGAGCACCGATCACCCCGAGTACTGAGCACCCAGCCCCCTGAGTACTGAGCAGCCAGCACCCCGAGTACTGAGCACCGAGCACCCTGAGCACTGAGTACCCAGCACCCTGAGCACTGAACACCCAGCACCCTGAACACTGAACATACAGCACCCTGAGTACTGAGCACCTCGAGCACTGAGCACCCAGCACCCTGAGTACTGAGCACCGAGCACCCCGAGCACTGAGCACCCAGCACCCCGAGCACTGAGCACCCAGCACCCTGAGCACTGAGCACCCAGCACCCTTAGTACTGAGCACCCAGTACCCTGAGCACTGAGCACCCAGCACCCTGAGCACTGAGTACTGAGCACCGATCACCCCGAGCACTGAGCACCCAGCACCCAGAGTACTGAGCACCCAGCACCCTGAGTACTAAGCACCGAGCACCCTGAGTACTGAGCACCCAGCACCCTGAACACTGAACATACAGCACCCTGAGTACTGAGCACCTCGAGCACTGAGCACCCAGCACCCTGAGTACTGAGCACCGAGCACCCCGAGCACTGAGCACCCAGCACCCCGAGCACTGAGCACCCAGCACCCCGAGCACTGAGCACCCAGCACCCTGAGCACTGAGCACCCAGCACCCTGAGCACTGAGCACCCAGCACCCTGAGCACTGAGCACCCAGCACCCTGAGCACTGAGCACCCAGCACCCTGAGTACTGAGCACTGAGCACCTAGCACCCCGAGTATTGAGCACCCAGCACCCTGAGTACTGAGAACTGAGCACCCAGCACCCCGAGCACTGAGCACCCAGCACCCTGAGCACTGAGCACCCAGCACCCGAGTACTAAGCAACCAGCACCCTGAGTACTGAGGACCCAACAACCTGAGTACTGAGCACTGAGCACCCAGCACCCAGCACCCCGAGCACTGAGCACCCAGCACCCTGAGCACTGAGCACCCAGCACCCTGAGTACTGAGCACCCAGCACCCTGAGCACTGAGCACCCAGCACCCTGAGCACTGAGCACCCAGCACCCTGAGCACTGAGCACACAGCACCCTGAGTACTGAGCACCCAGGACCCTGAGTACTGAGCACTGAGCACCCAGCACCCCGAGCACTGAGCACCCAGCACCCTGAGTACTGAGCACTGAGCACCCAGCACCCCGAGCACTGAGCACCCAGCACCCTGAGCACTGAGCACCCAGCACCCGAGTACTGAGCACCCAGCACAATGAGTACTGATCACCCAGCACCCTGAATACTGAGCACCCAGCACCCCGAGTACTGAGCACCCAGCACCCTGAGTACTGAGCATCCAGCACCCTGAGCACTGAGCACCCATCACCCCGAGCACTGAGCACCCAGCACCCTGAGTACTGAGCACCCAGCATACTGATCACCGAGCACCCAGCACCCTGAGCACTGAGCACCCAGCACCCTGAGCACTGAGCACCCAGCACCCTGAATAGTGAGCACCCAACGTACTGAGCACTGAGCACCCTGAGCACTGAGCACCCAGCACCCTGAGCACTGAGCACCCAGCACCCTGAGCACTGAGCACCCAGCACCCGAGTACTGAGCACCCAGCACCCTGAGTACTGAGCACCCAGCACCCTGAGTACTGAGCACCGAGCACCCTGAGCACTGAGCACACAGCACCCTGAGCACTGAGCACCCAGCACCCTGAGCACTGAGGACCCAGCACCCTGAGTAGTGAGCACCCAACGTACTGAGCACCGAGCACCCCGAGCACTGAGCACCCAGCGCCCAGAGCACTGAGCACCCAGCACCCTGAGCACTGAGCACCCAGCACCCTGAGTACTGAGCACCCAGCACCCTGAGTACTGAACACCCAGCACCCTGAGCACTGAGCACTGAGCACCCTGAGCACTGAGTACTGAGCACACAGCACCCCGAGCACTGAGCACCCAGCGCCCTGAGCACTGAGCACCCAGCACCCCGAGCACTGAGCACTGAGCACCCTGAGCACTGAGCACCCAGCACACCGAGTACTGAGCACTGAGCACCCTGAGTACTGAGCACCAAGCACCCTAAGTACAGAGCACTGAGCACCCTGAGTACTGAGCACCCAGCACCCTGAGCACTGAGTACCCAGCACCCTGAGAACTGAGCACTGAGAACCCTGAGTACTGAGCACCGAGCACCCTGAGTACTGAGCACCCAGCACCCTGATCACTGAGCACCCAGCACCCTGAGCACTGAGCACCCAGCACCTTGAGTACTGAGCACCGAGCAACCCGAGCACTGAGCACCCAGCACCCTGAGTACTGAGCACCCAGCACCCTGAGCACTGAGCACCCAGCACCCTGAGCACTGAGGACCCAGCACCCCGAGCACTGATCACCCAGCACCCTGAGTACTGAGCACCCAGCACCCTGAGCACTGAGCACCCAGCACCCTGAGTACTGAGCACCCAGCAACCTGAGTACTGAGCAACCAGCACCCTGAGCACTGAGCACTGAGCACCCAGCACCCTGAGCACTGAGCACTGAACACCTAGCACCCCGAGCACTGAGCACCCAGCACCCCGAGCACTGAGCACCCAGCACCCTGAGCACTGAGCACCCTGTGGACTGAACACCCAGCACCCTGAGAACTGAGCACCCAGCACCCCGAGCACTGAGCATCCAGCACCCTGAGTACTGAGCACCCAGCACCCTGAGAACTGAGCACACAGCACGCTGAGTACTGAGCACCCAGCAACCTGAGTACTGAGCAACCAGCACCCTGAGCACTGAGCACTGAGCACCCAGCACCCTGAGCACTGAGCACTGAACACCTAGCACCCCGAGCACTGAGCACCCAGCACCCCGAGCACTGAGCACCCAGCACCCTGAGCACTGAGCACCCTGTGGACTGAACATCCAGCACCCTGAGCACTGAGCACCCAGCACCCCGAGCACTGAGCACCCAGCACACTGAGTACTGAGCTCCCAGCACCCCGAGCACTGAGCATTCAGTACACTGAGTACTGAGCACCCTGAGTACTGAGCACCCAGCACCCTGAGCACTGAGCACCCAGCACCCTGAGCACTGAGCACCCTGTGGACTGAACACCCAGCACCCTGAGCACTGAGCACCCAGCACCCCAAGCACTGAGCATCCAGCACCCTGAGTACTGAGCACCCAGCACCCTGAGCACTGAGCACCCAGCACCCTGAGTACTGAGCACCCAACAACCTGAGTACTGAGCAACCAGCACCCTGAGCACTGAGCACTGTGCACCCAGCACCCTGAGCACTGAGCACTGAACACCTAGCACCCCGAGCACTGAGCACCCAGCACCCCGAGCACTGAGCACCCAGCACCCTGAGCACTGAGCACCCTGTGGACTGAACACCCAGCACCCTGAGCACTGAGCACCCAGCACCCCGAGCACTGAGCACCTCGAGCACTGAGCACACAGCACCCTGAGTACTGAGCACCGAGCACCCCGAGCACTGAGCACCCAGCACCCCGAGCACTGAGCACCCAGCACCCCGAGCACTGAGCACCCAGCACCGTGAGCACTGAGCACCCAGCACCCTGAGTACTGAGCACCCAGCACCCTGAGCACTGAGTACCCAGCACCCGGAGCACTGAGCACCCAGCACCCTGAGCACTGAGCACCCAGCACCCTGAGCACTGAGCACCCAGCACCCTGAGTACTGAGCACTGAGCATCCAGCACCCCGAGTACTAAGCACCCAGCACCCTGAGTACTGAGCACTGAGCACCCAGCACCCCGAGCACTGAGCACCCAGCACCCTGAGCACTGAGCACCCAGCACCCGAGTACTGAGCACCCAGCACCCTGAGTACTGAGCACCCAGCACCCTGAGTACTGAGCACAAAGCACCCCGAGTACTGGGCAACCAACACCCTGAGTACTGAGCACCCAGCACCCTGAGCACTGAGCACCCAGCACCCCGAGCACTGAGCACCCAGCACCCTGAGTACTGAGCACCCAGCACCCTGAGCACTGAGCACCCAGCACCCTGAGCACTGAGCACCCAGCACCCTGAGCACTGAGCACGCAGCACCCTGAGTAGTGAGCACCCAACATACTGAGCATCGAGCACCCTGAGCACTGAGCACCCAGCACCCTGAGTACTGAGAACCGAGCACCCCGAGCACTGAGCACCCAGCACCCCGAGCACTGAGCACCCAGCACCCCGAGCACTGAGCACCCAGCACCCTGAGCACTGAGCACCAAGCACCCTGAGTACTGAGCACTGAGCACCTAGCACCCCGAGTACTGAGCACCCAGCACCCTGAGTACTGAGCACTGAGCACCCAGCACCCCGAGCACTGAGCACCCAGCACCCTGAGCACTGAGCACCCAGCACCAGAGTACTAAGCAACCAGCACCCTGAGTACTGAGCACCCAGCACCCCGAGTACTGAGGACACAACACCCTGAGTACTGAGCACCCAGCACCCTGAGCACTGAGCACCCAGCACCCCGAGCACTGAGCACCCAGCACCCTGAGTACTGAGCACCCAGCACCCTGAGCACTGAGCACCCAGCACCCTGAGCACTGAGCACCCAGCACCCTGAGCACTGAGCACACAGCACCCTGAGTACTGAGCACCCAGGACCCTGAGTACTGAGCACTGAGCACGCAGCACCCCGAGCACTGAGCACAAAGCACCCTGAGTACTGAGCACTGAGCACCCAGCACCCCGAGCACTGAGCACCCAGCACCCTGAGCACTGAGCACCCAGCACCCGAGTACTGAGCACCCAGCACCCTGAGTACTGAGCACCCAGCACCCTGAGCACTGAGCACCCAGCACCCCGAGCACTGAGCACCCAGCACCCTGAGTACTGAGCACCCAGCACCCTGAGCACTGAGCTCCCAGCACCCTGAGCACTGAGCACCCAGCACCCTGAGCACTGAGCACCCAGCACCCTGAGTAGTGAGCACCCAACGTACTGAGCACCGAGCACCCTGAGCACTGAGCACCCAGCACCCTGAGCACTGAGCACCCAGCACCCTGAGCACTGAGCACCCAGCACGCGAGTACTGAGCACCCAGCACCCTGAGTACTGAGCACCCAGCACCCTGAGTACTGAGCACCCAGCACCCTGAGCACTGAGCACCCAGCACCCTGAGCACTGAGCACCCAGCACCCTGAGCACTGAGCACCCAGCACCCTGAGTAGTGAGCACCCAACGTACTGAGCACCGAGCACCCCGAGCACTGAGCACCCAGCACCCTGAGTACTGAGCACCGATCACCCCGAGCACTGAGCACCCAGCACCCTGAGTACTGAGCTCCGAGCACCCCGAGCACTGAGCACCCAGCGCCCCGAGCACTGAGCACCCAGCACCCTGAGCACTGAGCACCCAGCACCCTGAGTACTGAGCACCCAGCACCCTGAGTACTGAACACCCAGCACCCTGAGCACTGAGCACTGAGCACCCAGCACCCTGAGCACTGAGCACCCAGCACCCTGAGTACTGAGCACCGAGCAACCCGAGCACTGAGCACCCAGCACCCTGAGTACTGAGCACCCAGCACCCTGAGCACTGAGCACCCAGCACCCTGAGCACTGAGCACCCAGCACCCCGAGCACTGATCACCCAGCACCCTGAGTACTGAGCACCCAGCACCCTGAACACTGAGCACCCAGCACCCTGAGTACTGAGCACCCAGCACCCTGAGTACTGAGCAACCAGCACCCTGAGCACTGAGCACTGAGCACCCAGCACCCCGAGCACTGAGCACTGAACACCCAGCACCCCGAGCACTGAGCACCCAGCACCCCGAGCACTGAGCACCCAGCACCCTGAGCACTGATCACCCTGTGGACTGAACACCCAGCACCCTGAGCACTGAGCACCCAGCACCCTCAGTACTGAGCACCGATCACCCTGAGCACTGAGCACCCAGCACCCCGAGCACTGAGCACCCAGCACCCTGAGTACTGAGCTCCCAGCACCCCGAGCACTGAGCACCCAGTACCCTGAGTACTGAGCACCCTGAGTACTGAGCACCGATCACCCTGAGCACTGAGCTCCCAGCACCCTGTGTACTGAGCACCCAGCACCCTGAGCACTGTGCGCCCAGCACCCTGAGTACTGAGCACCCAGCACCCTTAGCACTGAGCACCCAGCACCCTGAGTACTGAGCACCCAGCACCCTGAGCACTGAGCACCCAGCACCCTGAGTACTGCGCAAGCAGCACCCCGAGCACTGAGCACCCAGCACCCCAAGAATGAGCACCCAGCACCCCGAGTACTGAGCACTGAGCACCCTGAGCACTGAGTACCCAGCACCCTGAGCACTGAGCACCCAGCACCCTGAGTACTGAGCACCCAGCACCCTGAGTACTGAGCACCCAGCACCCTGAGTACTGAGCACCCAGCACCCTGAGTACTGAACACCCAGCACCCTGTGCACTGAGCACTGAGCACCCTGAGCACTGAGTACTGAGCACCGAGCACCCCGAGCACTGAGCACCCAGCACCCGGAGTACTGCGCACCCAGCACCCTGAGTACTAAGCACCGAGCACCCTGAGTTCTGAGCACCCAGCACACTGAACAATGAACATACAGCACCCTGAGTACTGAGCACCTCGAGCACTGAGCACCCAGCACCCCGAGCACTGAGCACCCAGCACCCCGAGCACTGAGCACCCAGCACCGTGAGCACTGAGCACCCAGCACCCTGAGCACTGAGCACCCAGCACCCTGAGCACTGAGTACCCAGCACCCTGAGCACTGAGCACCCAGCACCCTGAGCACTGAGCACCCAGCACCCTGAGCACTGAGCACCCAGCACCCTGAGTACTGAGCACTGAACATCCAGCACCCCGAGTACTAAGCACCCAGCACCCTGAGTACTGAGCACTGAGCACCCAGCACCCCGAGCACTGAGCACCCAGCACCCTGAGCACTGAGCACCCAGCACCCGAGTACTGAGCACCCAGCACCCTGAGTACTGAGCACCCAGCACCCTGAGTACTGAGCACAAAGCACCCCGAGTACTGGGCAACCAACACCCTGAGTACTGAGCACCCAGCACCCTGAGCACTGAGCACCCAGCACCCCGAGCACTGAGCACCCAGCACCCTGAGTACTGAGCACCCAGCAACCTGAGCACTGAGTACCCAGCACCCTGAGCACTGAGCACCCAGCACCCTGAGCACTGAGCACGCAGCACCCTGAGTAGTGAGCACCCAACATACTGAGCATCGAGCACCCTGAGCACTGAGCACCCAGCACCCTGATTACTGAGAACCGAGCACCCCGAGCACTGAGCACCCAGCACCCCGAGCACTGAGCACCCAGCACCCCGAGCACTGAGCACCCAGCACCCTGAGCACTGAGCACCCAGCACCCTGAGTACTGAGCACCCAGTACCCTGAGCACTGAGTACCCAGCACCCTGAGCACTGAGCACCCAGCACCCTGAGCACTGAGCACCCAGCACCCTGAGCACTGAGCACCCAGCACCCTGAGTACTGAGCACTGAGCACCTAGCACCCCGAGTACTGAGCACCCAGCAGCCTGAGTACTGAGCACTGAGCACCCAGCACCCCGAGCACTGAGCACCCAGCACCCTGAGCACTGAGCACCCAGCACCCGAGTACTAAGCAACCAGCACCCTGAGTACTGAGCACCCAGCACCCTGAGTACTGAGCACCCAGCACCCCGAGTACTGAGGACACAACACCCTGAGCACTGAGCACCCAGCACCCTGAGTACTGAGCACCCAGCACCCTGAGTACTGAACACCCAGCACCCTGAGCACTGAGCACTGAGCACCCAGCACCCTGAGCACTGAGCACCCAGCACCCTGAGTACTGAGCACCGAGCAACCCGAGCACTGAGCACCCAGCACCCTGAGTACTGAGCACCCAGCACCCTGAGCACTGAGCACCCAGCACCCTGAGCACTGAGCACCCAGCACCCCGAGCACTGATCACCCAGCACCCTGAGTACTGAGCACCCAGCACCCTGAACACTGAGCACCCAGCACCCTGAGTACTGAGCACCCAGCACCCTGAGTACTGAGCAACCAGCACCCTGAGCACTGAGCACTGAGCACCCAGCACCCCGAGCACTGAGCACTGAACACCCAGCACCCCGAGCACTGAGCACCCAGCACCCCGAGCACTGAGCACCCAGCACCCTGAGCACTGATCACCCTGTGGACTGAACACCCAGCACCCTGAGCACTGAGCACCCAGCACCCTCAGTACTGAGCACCGATCACCCTGAGCACTGAGCACCCAGCACCCCTAGCACTGAGCACCCAGCACCCTGAGTACTGAGCTCCCAGCACCCCGAGCACTGAGCACCCAGTACCCTGAGTACTGAGCACCCTGAGTACTGAGCACCGATCACCCTGAGCACTGAGCTCCCAGCACCCTGTGTACTGAGCACCCAGCACCCTGAGCACTGTGCGCCCAGCACCCTGAGTACTGAGCACCCAGCACCCTTAGCACTGAGCACCCAGCACCCTGAGTACTGAGCACCCAGCACCCTGAGCACTGAGCACCCAGCACCCTGAGTACTGCGCAAGCAGCACCCCGAGCACTGAGCACACAGCACCACAAGAATGAGCACCCAGCACCCCGAGTACTGAGCACTGAGCACCCTGAGCACTGAGTACCCAGCACCCTGAGCACTGAGCACCCAGCACCCTGAGTACTGAGCACCCAGCACCCTGAGTACTGAGCACCCAGCACCCTGAGTACTGAGCACCCAGCACCCTGAGTACTGAACACCCAGCACCCTGTGCACTGAGCACTGAGCACCCTGAGCACTGAGTACTGAGCACCGAGCACCCCGAGCACTGAGCACCCAGCACCCGGAGTACTGCGCACCCAGCACCCTGAGTACTAAGCACCGAGCACCCTGAGTACTGAGCACCCAGCACACTGAACAATGAACATACAGCACCCTGAGTACTGAGCACCTCGAGCACTGACCACCCAGCACCCTGAACACTGAGCACTGAGCACCCTGAGCACTGAGTACTGAGCACTGCGCACCCCGAGCACTGAGCACCCAGCACCCGGAGTACTGAGCACCCAGCACCCTGAGTACTAAGCACCGAGCACCCTGAGTACTGAGCACCCAGCACACTGAACAATGAACATACAGCACCCTGAGTACTGAGCACCTCGAGCACTGAGCACCCAGCACCCCGAGCACTGAGCACCCAGCACCCCGAGCACTGAGCACCCAGCACCGTGAGCACTGAGCACCCAGCACCCTGAGTACTGAGCACCCAGCACCCTGAGCACTGAGTACCCAGCACCCTGAGCACTGAGCACCCAGCACCCTGAGCACTGAGCACCCAGCACCCTGAGCACTGAGCACCCAGCACCCTGAGTACTGAGCACTGAACATCCAGCACCCCGAGTACTAAGCACCCAGCACCCTGAGTACTGAGCACTGAGCACCCAGCACCCCGAGCACTGAGCACCCAGCACCCTGAGCACTGAGCACCCAGCACCCGAGTACTGAGCACCCAGCACCCTGAGTACTGAGCACCCAGCACCCTGAGTACTGAGCACAAAGCACCCCGAGTACTGGGCAACCAACACCCTGAGTACTGAGCACCCAGCACCCTGAGCACTGAGCACCCAGCACCCCGAGCACTGAGCACCCAGCACCCTGAGTACTGAGCACCCAGCACCCTGAGCACTGAGTACCCAGCACCCTGAGCACTGAGCACCCAGCACCCTGAGCACTGAGCACGCAGCACCCTGAGTAGTGAGCACCCAACATACTGAGCATCGAGCACCCTGAGCACTGAGCACCCAGCACCCTGATTACTGAGAACCGAGCACCCCGAGCACTGAGCACCCAGCACCCCGAGCACTGAGCACCCAGCACCCCGAGCACTGAGCACCCAGCACCCTGAGCACTGAGCACCCAGCACCCTGAGTACTGAGCACCCAGTACCCTGAGCACTGAGTACCCAGCACCCTGAGCACTGAGCACCCAGCACCCTGAGCACTGAGCACCCAGCACCCTGAGCACTGAGCACCCAGCACCCTGAGTACTGAGCACTGAGCACCTAGCACCCCGAGTACTGAGCACCCAGCAGCCTGAGTACTGAGCACTGAGCACCCAGCACCCCGAGCACTGAGCACCCAGCACCCTGAGCACTGAGCACCCAGCACCCGAGTACTAAGCAACCAGCACCCTGAGTCCTGAGCACCCAGCACCCTGAGTACTGAGCACCCAGCACCCCGAGTACTGAGGACACAACACCCTGAGTACTGAGCACCCAGCACCCTGAGCACTGAGCACCCAGCACCCCGAGCACTGAGCACCCAGCACCCTGAGTACTGAGCACCCAGCACCCTGAGCACTGAGCACCCAGCACCCTGAGCACTGAGCACCCAGCACCCTGAGCACTGAGCACACAGCACCCTGAGTACTGAGCACCCAGGACCCTGAGTACTGAGCACTGAGCACACAGCACCCCGAGCACTGAGCACCCAGCACCCTGAGTACTGAGCACTGACCACCCAGCACCCCGAGCACTGAGCACCCAGCACCCTGAGCACTGAGCACCCAGCACCCTGAGCACTGAACACCCAGCACCCTGAGTACTGAGCACCCAGCACCCTGAGTACTGAGCACCCAGCACCCTGAGCACTGAGCACCGATCACCCCGAGTACTGAGCACCCAGCCCCCTGAGTACTGAGCAGCCAGCACCCCGAGTACTGAGCACCGAGCACCCTGAGCACTGAGTACCCAGCACCCTGAGCACTGAACACCCAGCACCCTGAACACTGAACATACAGCACCCTGAGTACTGAGCACCTCGAGCACTGAGCACCCAGCACCCTGAGTACTGAGCACCGAGCACCCCGAGCACTGAGCACCCAGCACCCCGAGCACTGAGCACCCAGCACCCTGAGCACTGAGCACCCAGCACCCTTAGTACTGAGCACCCAGTACCCTGAGCACTGAGCACCCAGCACCCTGAGCACTGAGTACTGAGCACCGATCACCCCGAGCACTGAGCACCCAGCACCCAGAGTACTGAGCACCCAGCACCCTGAGTACTAAGCACCGAGCACCCTGAGTACTGAGCACCCAGCACCCTGAACACTGAACATACAGCACCCTGAGTACTGAGCACCTCGAGCACTGAGCACCCAGCACCCTGAGTACTGAGCACCGAGCACCCCGAGCACTGAGCACCCAGCACCCCGAGCACTGAGCACCCAGCACCCCGAGCACTGAGCACCCAGCACCCTGAGCACTGAGCACCCAGCACCCTGAGCACTGAGCACCCAGCACCCTGAGCACTGAGCACCCAGCACCCTGAGCACTGAGCACCCAGCACCCTGAGTACTGAGCACTGAGCACCTAGCACCCCGAGTATTGAGCACCCAGCACCCTGAGTACTGAGAACTGAGCACCCAGCACCCCGAGCACTGAGCACCCAGCACCCTGAGCACTGAGCACCCAGCACCCGAGTACTAAGCAACCAGCACCCTGAGTACTGAGGACCCAACAACCTGAGTACTGAGCACTGAGCACCCAGCACCCAGCACCCCGAGCACTGAGCACCCAGCACCCTGAGCACTGAGCACCCAGCACCCTGAGTACTGAGCACCCAGCACCCTGAGCACTGAGCACCCAGCACCCTGAGCACTGAGCACCCAGCACCCTGAGCACTGAGCACACAGCACCCTGAGTACTGAGCACCCAGGACCCTGAGTACTGAGCACTGAGCACCCAGCACCCCGAGCACTGAGCACCCAGCACCCTGAGTACTGAGCACTGAGCACCCAGCACCCCGAGCACTGAGCACCCAGCACCCTGAGCACTGAGCACCCAGCACCCGAGTACTGAGCACCCAGCACAATGAGTACTGATCACCCAGCACCCTGAATACTGAGCACCCAGCACCCCGAGTACTGAGCACCCAGCACCCTGAGTACTGAGCATCCAGCACCCTGAGCACTGAGCACCCAGCACCCCGAGCACTGAGCACCCAGCACCCTGAGAACTGAGCACCCAGCATACTGATCACCGAGCACCCAGCACCCTGAGCACTGAGCACCCAGCACCCTGAGCACTGAGCACCCAGCACCCTGAATAGTGAGCACCCAACGTACTGAGCACTGAGCACCCTGAGCACTGAGCACCCAGCACCCTGAGCACTGAGCACCCAGCACCCTGAGCACTGAGCACCCAGCACCCGAGTACTGAGCACCCAGCACCCTGAGTACTGAGCACCCAGCACCCTGAGTACTGAGCACCGAGCACCCTGAGCACTGAGCACACAGCACCCTGAGCACTGAGCACCCAGCACCCTGAGCACTGAGGACCCAGCACCCTGAGTAGTGAGCACCCAACGTACTGAGCACCGAGCACCCCGAGCACTGAGCACCCAGCGCCCAGAGCACTGAGCACCCAGCACCCTGAGCACTGAGCACCCAGCACCCTGAGTACTGAGCACCCAGCACCCTGAGTACTGAACACCCAGCACCCTGAGCACTGAGCACTGAGCACCCTGAGCACTGAGTACTGAGCACACAGCACCCCGAGCACTGACCACCCAGCGCCCTGAGCACTGAGCACCCAGCACCCCGAGCACTGAGCACTGAGCACCCTGAGCACTGAGCACCCAGCACACCGAGTACTGAGCACTGAGCACCCTGAGTACTGAGCACCAAGCACCCTAAGTACAGAGCACTGAGCACCCTGAGTACTGAGCACCCAGCACCCTGAGCACTGAGTACCCAGCACCCTGAGAACTGAGCACTGAGAACCCTGAGTACTGAGCACCGAGCACCCTGAGTACTGAGCACCCAGCACCCTGATCACTGAGCACCCAGCACCCTGAGCACTGAGCACCCAGCACCTTGAGTACTGAGCACCGAGCAACCCGAGCACTGAGCACCCAGCACCCTGAGTACTGAGCACCCAGCACCCTGAGCACTGAGCACCCAGCACCCTGAGCACTGAGCACCCAGCACCCCGAGCACTGATCACCCAGCACCCTGAGTACTGAGCACCCAGCACCCTGAGCACTGAGCACCCAGCACCCTGAGTACTGAGCACCCAGCAACCTGAGTACTGAGCAACCAGCACCCTGAGCACTGAGCACTGAGCACCCAGCACCCTGAGCACTGAGCACTGAACACCTAGCACCCCGAGCACTGAGCACCCAGCACCCCGAGCACTGAGCACCCAGCACCCTGAGCACTGAGCACCCTGTGGACTGAACACCCAGCACCCTGAGAACTGAGCACCCAGCACCCCGAGCACTGAGCATCCAGCACCCTGAGTACTGAGCACCCAGCACCCTGAGAACTGAGCACACAGCACGCTGAGTACTGAGCACCCAGCAACCTGAGTACTGAGCAACCAGCACCCTGAGCACTGAGCACTGAGCACCAAGCACCCTGAGCACTGAGCACTGAACACCTAGCACCCCGAGCACTGAGCACCCAGCACCCCGAGCACTGAGCACCCAGCACCCTGAGCACTGAGCACCCTGTGGACTGAACATCCAGCACCCTGAGCACTGAGCACCCAGCACCCCGAGCACTGAGCACCCAGCACACTGAGTACTGAGCTCCCAGCACCCCGAGCACTGAGCATTCAGTACACTGAGTACTGAGCACCCTGAGTACTGAGCACCCAGCACCCCGAGCACTGAGCACCCAGCACCCTGAGCACTGAGCACCCTGTGGACTGAACACCCAGCACCCTGAGCACTGAGCACCCAGCACCCCAAGCACTGAGCATCCAGCACCCTGAGTACTGAGCACCCAGCACCCTGAGCACTGAGCACCCAGCACCCTGAGTACTGAGCACCCAACAACCTGAGTACTGAGCAACCAGCACCCTGAGCACTGAGCACTGTGCACCCAGCACCCTGAGCACTGAGCACTGAACACCTAGCACCCCGAGCACTGAGCACCCAGCACCCCGAGCACTGAGCACCCAGCACCCTGAGCACTGAGCACCCTGTGGACTGAACACCCAGCACCCTGAGCACTGAGCACCCAGCACCCCGAGCACTGAGCACCTCGAGCACTGAGCACACAGCACCCTGAGTACTGAGCACCGAGCACCCCGAGCACTGAGCACCCAGCACCCCGAGCACTGAGCACCCAGCACCCCGAGCACTGAGCACCCAGCACCGTGAGCACTGAGCACCCAGCACCCTGAGTACTGAGCACCCAGCACCCTGAGCACTGAGTACCCAGCACCCGGAGCACTGAGCACCCAGCACCCTGAGCACTGAGCACCCAGCACCCTGAGCACTGAGCACCCAGCACCCTGAGTACTGAGCACTGAGCATCCAGCACCCCGAGTACTAAGCACCCAGCACCCTGAGTACTGAGCACTGAGCACCCAGCACCCCGAGCACTGAGCACCCAGCACCCTGAGCACTGAGCACCCAGCACCCGAGTACTGAGCACCCAGCACCCTGAGTACTGAGCACCCAGCACCCTGAGTACTGAGCACAAAGCACCCCGAGTACTGGGCAACCAACACCCTGAGTACTGAGCACCCAGCACCCTGAGCACTGAGCACCCAGCACCCCGAGCACTGAGCACCCAGCACCCTGAGTACTGAGCACCCAGCACCCTGAGCACTGAGCACCCAGCACCCTGAGCACTGAGCACCCAGCACCCTGAGCACTGAGCACGCAGCACCCTGAGTAGTGAGCACCCAACATACTGAGCATCGAGCACCCTGAGCACTGAGCACCCAGCACCCTGAGTACTGAGAACCGAGCACCCCGAGCACTGAGCACCCAGCACCCCGAGCACTGAGCACCCAGCACCCCGAGCACTGAGCACCCAGCACCCTGAGCACTGAGCACCAAGCACCCTGAGTACTGAGCACTGAGCACCTAGCACCCCGAGTACTGAGCACCCAGCACCCTGAGTACTGAGCACTGAGCACCCAGCACCCCGAGCACTGAGCACCCAGCACCCTGAGCACTGAGCACCCAGCACCAGAGTACTAAGCAACCAGCACCCTGAGTACTGAGCACCCAGCACCCCGAGTACTGAGGACACAACACCCTGAGTACTGAGCACCCAGCACCCTGAGCACTGAGCACCCAGCACCCCGAGCACTGAGCACCCAGCACCCTGAGTACTGAGCACCCAGCACCCTGAGCACTGAGCACCCAGCACCCTGAGCACTGAGCACCCAGCACCCTGAGCACTGAGCACACAGCACCCTGAGTACTGAGCACCCAGGACCCTGAGTACTGAGCACTGAGCACGCAGCACCCCGAGCACTGAGCACAAAGCACCCTGAGTACTGAGCACTGAGCACCCAGCACCCCGAGCACTGAGCACCCAGCACCCAGAGCACTGAGCACCCAGCACCCGAGTACTGAGCACCCAGCACCCTGAGTACTGAGCACCCAGCACCCTGAGCACTGAGCACCCAGCACCCCGAGCACTGAGCACCCAGCACCCTGAGTACTGAGCACCCAGCACCCTGAGCACTGAGCTCCCAGCACCCTGAGCACTGAGCACCCAGCACCCTGAGCACTGAGCACCCAGCACCCTGAGTAGTGAGCACCCAACGTACTGAGCACCGAGCACCCTGAGCACTGAGCACCCAGCACCCTGAGCACTGAGCACCCAGCACCCTGAGCACTGAGCACCCAGCACGCGAGTACTGAGCACCCAGCACCCTGAGTACTGAGCACCCAGCACCCTGAGTACTGAGCACCCAGCACCCTGAGCACTGAGCACCCAGCACCCTGAGCACTGAGCACCCAGCACCCTGAGCACTGAGCACCCAGCACCCTGAGTAGTGAGCACCCAACGTACTGAGCACCGAGCACCCCGAGCACTGAGCACCCAGCACCCTGAGTACTGAGCACCGATCACCCCGAGCACTGAGCACCCAGCACCCTGAGTACTGAGCTCCGAGCACCCCGAGCACTGAGCACCCAGCGCCCCGAGCACTGAGCACCCAGCACCCTGAGCACTGAGCACCCAGCACCCTGAGTACTGAGCACCCAGCACCCTGAGTACTGAACACCCAGCACCCTGAGCACTGAGCACTGAGCACCCAGCACCCTGAGCACTGAGCACCCAGCACCCTGAGTACTGAGCACCGAGCAACCCGAGCACTGAGCACCCAGCACCCTGAGTACTGAGCACCCAGCACCCTGAGCACTGAGCACCCAGCACCCTGAGCACTGAGCACCCAGCACCCCGAGCACTGATCACCCAGCACCCTGAGTACTGAGCACCCAGCACCCTGAACACTGAGCACCCAGCACCCTGAGTACTGAGCACCCAGCACCCTGAGTACTGAGCAACCAGCACCCTGAGCACTGAGCACTGAGCACCCAGCACCCCGAGCACTGAGCACTGAACACCCAGCACCCCGAGCACTGAGCACCCAGCACCCCGAGCACTGAGCACCCAGCACCCTGAGCACTGATCACCCTGTGGACTGAACACCCAGCACCCTGAGCACTGAGCACCCAGCACCCTCAGTACTGAGCACCGATCACCCTGAGCACTGAGCACCCAGCACCCCGAGCACTGAGCACCCAGCACCCTGAGTACTGAGCTCCCAGCACCCCGAGCACTGAGCACCCAGTACCCTGAGTACTGAGCACCCTGAGTACTGAGCACCGATCACCCTGAGCACTGAGCTCCCAGCACCCTGTGTACTGAGCACCCAGCACCCTGAGCACTGTGCGCCCAGCACCCTGAGTACTGAGCACCCAGCACCCTTAGCACTGAGCACCCAGCACCCTGAGTACTGAGCACCCAGCACCCTGAGCACTGAGCACCCAGCACCCTGAGTACTGCGCAAGCAGCACCCCGAGCACTGAGCACCCAGCACCCCAAGAATGAGCACCCAGCACCCCGAGTACTGAGCACTGAGCACCCTGAGCACTGAGTACCCAGCACCCTGAGCACTGAGCACCCAGCACCCTGAGTACTGAGCACCCAGCACCCTGAGTACTGAGCACCCAGCACCCTGAGTACTGAGCACCCAGCACCCTGAGTACTGAACACCCAGCACCCTGTGCACTGAGCACTGAGCACCCTGAGCACTGAGTACTGAGCACCGAGCACCCCGAGCACTGAGCACCCAGCACCCGGAGTACTGCGCACCCAGCACCCTGAGTACTAAGCACCGAGCACCCTGAGTTCTGAGCACCCAGCACACTGAACAATGAACATACAGCACCCTGAGTACTGAGCACCTCGAGCACTGAGCACCCAGCACCCCGAGCACTGAGCACCCAGCACCCCGAGCACTGAGCACCCAGCACCGTGAGCACTGAGCACCCAGCACCCTGAGCACTGAGCACCCAGCACCCTGAGCACTGAGTACCCAGCACCCTGAGCACTGAGCACCCAGCACCCTGAGCACTGAGCACCCAGCACCCTGAGCACTGAGCACCCAGCACCCTGAGCACTGAGCACCCAGCACCCTGAGTACTGAGCACTGAACATCCAGCACCCCGAGTACTAAGCACCCAGCACCCTGAGTACTGAGCACTGAGCACCCAGCACCCCGAGCACTGAGCACCCAGCACCCTGAGCACTGAGCACCCAGCACCCGAGTACTGAGCACCCAGCACCCTGAGTACTGAGCACCCAGCACCCTGAGTACTGAGCACAAAGCACCCCGAGTACTGGGCAACCAACACCCTGAGTACTGAGCACCCAGCACCCTGAGCACTGAGCACCCAGCACCCCGAGCACTGAGCACCCAGCACCCTGAGTACTGAGCACCCAGCAACCTGAGCACTGAGTACCCAGCACCCTGAGCACTGAGCACCCAGCACCCTGAGCACTGAGCACGCAGCACCCTGAGTAGTGAGCACCCAACATACTGAGCATCGAGCACCCTGAGCACTGAGCACCCAGCACCCTGATTACTGAGAACCGAGCACCCCGAGCACTGAGCACCCAGCACCCCGAGCACTGAGCACCCAGCACCCCGAGCACTGAGCACCCAGCACCCTGAGCACTGAGCACCCAGCACCCTGAGTACTGAGCACCCAGTACCCTGAGCACTGAGTACCCAGCACCCTGAGCACTGAGCACCCAGCACCCTGAGCACTGAGCACCCAGCACCCTGAGCACTGAGCACCCAGCACCCTGAGTACTGAGCACTGAGCACCTAGCACCCCGAGTACTGAGCACCCAGCAGCCTGAGTACTGAGCACTGAGCACCCAGCACCCCGAGCACTGAGCACCCAGCACCCTGAGCACTGAGCACCCAGCACCCGAGTACTAAGCAACCAGCACCCTGAGTACTGAGCACCCAGCACCCTGAGTACTGAGCACCCAGCACCCCGAGTACTGAGGACACAACACCCTGAGCACTGAGCACCCAGCACCCTGAGTACTGAGCACCCAGCACCCTGAGTACTGAACACCCAGCACCCTGAGCACTGAGCACTGAGCACCCAGCACCCTGAGCACTGAGCACCCAGCACCCTGAGTACTGAGCACCGAGCAACCCGAGCACTGAGCACCCAGCACCCTGAGTACTGAGCACCCAGCACCCTGAGCACTGAGCACCCAGCACCCTGAGCACTGAGCACCCAGCACCCCGAGCACTGATCACCCAGCACCCTGAGTACTGAGCACCCAGCACCCTGAACACTGAGCACCCAGCACCCTGAGTACTGAGCACCCAGCACCCTGAGTACTGAGCAACCAGCACCCTGAGCACTGAGCACTGAGCACCCAGCACCCCGAGCACTGAGCACTGAACACCCAGCACCCCGAGCACTGAGCACCCAGCACCCCGAGCACTGAGCACCCAGCACCCTGAGCACTGATCACCCTGTGGACTGAACACCCAGCACCCTGAGCACTGAGCACCCAGCACCCTCAGTACTGAGCACCGATCACCCTGAGCACTGAGCACCCAGCACCCCTAGCACTGAGCACCCAGCACCCTGAGTACTGAGCTCCCAGCACCCCGAGCACTGAGCACCCAGTACCCTGAGTACTGAGCACCCTGAGTACTGAGCACCGATCACCCTGAGCACTGAGCTCCCAGCACCCTGTGTACTGAGCACCCAGCACCCTGAGCACTGTGCGCCCAGCACCCTGAGTACTGAGCACCCAGCACCCTTAGCACTGAGCACCCAGCACCCTGAGTACTGAGCACCCAGCACCCTGAGCACTGAGCACCCAGCACCCTGAGTACTGCGCAAGCAGCACCCCGAGCACTGAGCACACAGCACCACAAGAATGAGCACCCAGCACCCCGAGTACTGAGCACTGAGTACCCTGAGCACTGAGTACCCAGCACCCTGAGCACTGAGCACCCAGCACCCTGAGTACTGAGCACCCAGCACCCTGAGTACTGAGCACCCAGCACCCTGAGTACTGAGCACCCAGCACCCTGAGTACTGAACACCCAGCACCCTGTGCACTGAGCACTGAGCACCCTGAGCACTGAGTACTGAGCACCGAGCACCCCGAGCACTGAGCACCCAGCACCCGGAGTACTGCGCACCCAGCACCCTGAGTACTAAGCACCGAGCACCCTGAGTACTGAGCACCCAGCACACTGAACAATGAACATACAGCACCCTGAGTACTGAGCACCTCGAGCACTGAGCACCCAGCACCCTGAACACTGAGCACTGAGCACCCTGAGCACTGAGTACTGAGCACCGCGCACCCCGAGCACTGAGCACCCAGCACCCGGAGTACTGAGCACCCAGCACCCTGAGTACTAAGCACCGAGCACCCTGAGTACTGAGCACCCAGCACACTGAACAATGAACATACAGCACCCTGAGTACTGAGCACCTCGAGCACTGAGCACCCAGCACCCCGAGCACTGAGCACCCAGCACCCCGAGCACTGAGCACCCAGCACCGTGAGCACTGAGCACCCAGCACCCTGAGTACTGAGCACCCAGCACCCTGAGCACTGAGTACCCAGCACCCTGAGCACTGAGCACCCAGCACCCTGAGCACTGAGCACCCAGCACCCTGAGCACTGAGCACCCAGCACCCTGAGTACTGAGCACTGAACATCCAGCACCCCGAGTACTAAGCACCCAGCACCCTGAGTACTGAGCACTGAGCACCCAGCACCCCGAGCACTGAGCACCCAGCACCCTGAGCACTGAGCACCCAGCACCCGAGTACTGAGCACCCAGCACCCTGAGTACTGAGCACCCAGCACCCTGAGTACTGAGCACAAAGCACCCCGAGTACTGGGCAACCAACACCCTGAGTACTGAGCACCCAGCACCCTGAGCACTGAGCACCCAGCACCCCGAGCACTGAGCACCCAGCACCCTGAGTACTGAGCACCCAGCACCCTGAGCACTGAGTACCCAGCACCCTGAGCACTGAGCACCCAGCACCCTGAGCACTGAGCACGCAGCACCCTGAGTAGTGAGCACCCAACATACTGAGCATCGAGCACCCTGAGCACTGAGCACCCAGCACCCTGAGCACTGAGCACCCAGCACCCTGAGTACTGAGCACTGAGCACCTAGCACCCCGAGTACTGAGCACCCAGCAGCCTGAGTACTGAGCACTGAGCACCCAGCACCCCGAGCACTGAGCACCCAGCACCCTGAGCACTGAGCACCCAGCACCCGAGTACTAAGCAACCAGCACCCTGAGTCCTGAGCACCCAGCACCCTGAGTACTGAGCACCCAGCACCCCGAGTACTGAGGACACAACACCCTGAGTACTGAGCACCCAGCACCCTGAGCACTGAGCACCCAGCACCCCGAGCACTGAGCACCCAGCACCCTGAGTACTGAGCACCCAGCACCCTGAGCACTGAGCACCCAGCACCCTGAGCACTGAGCACCCAGCACCCTGAGCACTGAGCACACAGCACCCTGAGTACTGAGCACCCAGGACCCTGAGTACTGAGCACTGAGCACGCAGCACCCCGAGCACTGAGCACCCAGCACCCTGAGTACTGAGCACTGACCACCCAGCACCCCGAGCACTGAGCACCCAGCACCCTGAGCACTGAGCACCCAGCACCCGAGTACTGAGCACCCAGCACAATGAGTACTGAGCACCCAGCACCCTGAATACTGAGCACCCAGCACCCCGAGTACTGAGCACCCAGCACCCTGAGTACTGAGCACCCAGCACCCTGAGCACTGAGCACCCAGCACCCCGAGCACTGAGCACCCAGCACCCTGAGTACTGAGCACCCAGCACCCTGAGCACTGAGCACCCAGCACCCTGAGCACTGAGCACCCAGCACCCTGAGCACTGAGCACCCAGCACCCTGAGTAGTGAGCACCCAACGTACTGAGCACCGAGCACCCTGAGCACTGAGCACCCAGCACCCTGAGCACTGAGCACCCAGCACCCTGAGCACTGAGCACCCAGCACCCGAGTACTGAGCACCCAGCACCCTGAGTACTGAGCACCCAGCACCCTGAGCACTGAGCACCCAGCACCCTGAGCACTGAGCACCCAGCACCCTGAGCACTGAGCACCCAGCACCCTGAGCACTGAGCACCCAGCACCCTGAGTAGTGAGCACCCAACGTACTGAGCACCGAGCACCCCGAGCACTGAGCACCCAGCACCCTGAGTACTGAGCACCGATCACCCCGAGCACTGAGCACCCAGCACCCTGAGTACTGAGCTCCGAGCACCCCGAGCACTGAGCACCCAGCGCCCCGAGCACTGAGAACCCAGCACCCTGAGCACTGAGCACCCAGCACCCTGAGTACTGAGCACCCAGCACCCTGAGTACTGAACACTCAGCACCCTGAGCACTGAGCACTGAGCACCCTGAGCACTGAGTACTGAGCACTGAGCAACCTGAGCACTGAGCACCCAGCACCCCGAGTACTGAGCACACAGCACCCCGAGAACTGAGCACCCAGCGCCCTGAGCACTGAGCGCCCAGCACCCCAAGCACTGAGCACTGAGCACCCTGAGCACTGAGCACCCAGCACACCGAGTACTGAGCACTGAGCACCCTGAGTACTGAGCACCAAGCACCCTAAGTACTGAGCACTGAGCACCCTGAGTACTGAGCACCCAGCACCCTGAGCACTGAGTACCCAGCACCCTGAGTACTGAGCACTGAGAACCCTGAGTACTGAGCACCGAGCACCCTGAGTACTGAGCACCCAGCACCCTGATCACTGAGCACCCAGCACCCTGAGCACTGAGCACCCAGCACCTTGAGTACTGAGCACCGAGCAACCCGAGCACTGAGCACCCAGCACCCTGAGTACTGAGCACCCAGCACCCTGAGCACTGAGCACCCAGCACACTGAGCACTGAGCACCCAGCACCCCGAGCACTGATCACCCAGCACCCTGAGTACTGAGCACCCAGCACCCTGAGCAATGAGCACCCAGCACCCTGAGTACTGAGCATCCAGCACCCTGAGTCTGGAGCAACCAGCACCCTGAGCACTGAGCACTGAACACCCAGCACCCCGAGCACTGAGCACCAAGCACCCCGAGCACTGAGCACCCAGCACCCTGAGCACTGAGCACCCTGTGGACTGAACACCCAGCACCCTGAGCACTGAGCACCCAGCACCCTCAGTACTGAGCACCGATCACCATGAGCACCCAGCACCCCGAGCACTGAGAACCCAGCACCCTGAGTACTGAGCTCCCAGCACCCCGAGCACTGAGCACCCAGTACCCTGAGTACTGAGCACACTGAGTACTGAGCACCGATCACCCTGAGCACTGAGCTCCCAGCACCCTGTGTACTGAGCACCCAGCACCCTGAGCACTGTGCGCCCAGCACCCTGAGTACTGAGCACCCAGCACCCTGAGCACTGAGCACCCAGCACCCTGAGTACTGAGCACCCAGCACCCTGAGCACTGAGCACCCAGCACCCTGAGTACTGCGCAAGCAGCACCCCGAGCACTGAGCACCCAGCACCCCAAGAATGAGCACCCAGCACCCCGAGTACTGAGCACCGAGCACCCTGAGCACTGAGCACCCAGCACCCTGAGTACTGAGCACTGAGCATCCAGCACCCCGAGTACTAAGCACCCAGCACCCTGAGTACTGAGCACTGAGCACCCAGCACCCCGAGCACTGAGCACCCAGCACCCTGAGCACTGAGAACCCATCACCCGAGTACTGAGCACCCAGCACCCTGAGTACTGAGCACCCAGCACCCTGAGTACTGAGCACAAAGCTCCCCGAGTACTGGGCAACCAACACCCTGAGTACTGAGCACCCAGCACCCTGAGCACTGAGCACCCAGCACCCCGAGCACTGAGCACCCAGCACCCTGAGTACTGAGCACCCAGCACCCTGAGCACTGAGCACCCAGCACCCTGAGCACTGAGCACCCAGCACCCTGAGCACTGAGCACGCAGCACCCTGAGTAGTGAGCACCCAACATACTGAGCATCGAGCACCCTGTGCACTGAGCACCCAGCACCCTGAGTACTGAGAACCGAGCACCCCGAGCACTGAGCACCCAGCACCCTGATTACTGAGCTCCGAGCACCCCGAGCACTGAGCACCCAGCGCCCCGAGCACCGAGCACCCTGAGCACTGAGCACCCAGCACCCTGAGTACTGAGCACCCAGCACCCTGAGCAATGAACACCCTGAGGACTGAGCACCCAGCACCCTGAGCACTGAGCACACAGCACCCTGAGCACTGAGCACCCAGCACCCTGAGTACTGAGCACTGAGCACGCAGCACCCCGAGCACTGAGCACCCAGCACACTGAGTACTGAGCACTGAGCACCCAGCACCCCGAGCACTGAGCACCCAGCACCCTGAGCACTGAGCACCCAGCACCCTGAGTACTGAGCACCCAGCACCCTGAGTACTGAGCACACAGCACCCCGAGTACTGAGCACCCAGCACCCTGAGTACTGAGCACCCAGCACCCTGAGGACTGAGCACCCAGCACTCCGAGCACTGAGCACCCAGCACCCTGAGTACTGAGCACCCAGCACCCTGAGCACTGAGCACCCAGCACCCTGAGCACTGAGCACCCAGCACCCTGAGCACTGAGCACCCAGCACCCTGAGTAGTGAGCACCAAACGTACTGAGCACCGAGCACCCCGAGCACTGAGCACCCAGCACCCTGAGAACTGAGCACCCAGCACCCTGAGCACTGAGCAGCCAGCACCCGAGTACTGAGCACCCAGCACCCTGAGTACTGAGCACCCAGCACCCTGAGTACTGAGCACAAAGCACCCCGAGTACTGGGCAACCAACACCCTGAGTACTGAGCACCCAGCACCCTGAGCACTGAGCACCCAGCACCCCGAGCACTCAGCACCCAGCACCCTGAGTACTGAGCACCCAGCACCCTGAGCACTGAGCACCCAGCACCCTGAGCACTGAGCACGCAGCACCCTGACTAGTGATCACCCAACGTACTGAGCATGGAGCACCCTGAGCACTGAGCACCCAGCACCCTGAGTACTGAGAACCGAGCACCCCGAACACTGAGCACCCAGCACCCCGAGTACTGAGCTCCGAGCACCCCGAGCACTGAGCACCCAGCGCCCCGAGCACCGAGCACCCTGAGTACTGAGCACCGAGCACCCTGAGTACTGAGCACCCAGCACCCTGAACACTGAGCACCCAGCACCCTGAGCACTGAGCACCCAGCACCTTGAGTACTGAGCACCGAGCAACCCGAGCACTGAGCACCCAGCACCCTGAGTACTGAGCACCCAGCACCCTGAGCACTGAGCACCCAGCACCCTGAGCACTGAGCACCCAGCACCCCGAACACTGATCACCCAGCACCCTGAGTACTGAGCACCCAGCACCCTGAGCACTGAGCACCCAGCACCCTGAGTACTGAGCACCCAGCACTCTGAGTACTGAGCAACCAGCACCCTGAGCACTGAGCACTGGGCCCCCAGCACCCTGAGCACTGAGCACAGAACACCCAGGACCCCGAGCACTGAGCACCCAGCACCCCGAGCACTGAGCACCCAGCACCCTGAGCACTGACCACCCTGTGGACTGAACACCCAGCACCCTGAGCACTGAGCACCCAGCACACTCAGTACTGAGCACCGATCACCCTGGGCACTGAGCACCCAGCACCCCGAGCACTGAGCACCCAGCACCCTGAGTACTGAGCTCCCAGCACCCCGAGCACTGAGCACCCAGTACCCTGAGTACTGAGCACCCTGAGTACTGAGCACTGATCACCCTGAGCACTGAGCTCCCAGCACCCTGTGTACTGAGCACCCAGCACCCTGAGCACTGTGCGCCCAGCACCCTGAGTACTGAGCACCCAGCACCCTGAGCACTGAGCACCCAGCACTCTGAGTACTGAGCACCCAGCACCCTGAGCACTGAGCACCCAGCACCCTGAGTACTGCGCAAGCAGCACCCCGAGCACTGAGCACCCAGCACCCCAAGAATGAGCACCCAGCACCCCGAGTACTGAGGACCGAGCACCCTGAGCACTGAGTACCCAGCACCCTGAGCACTGAGCACCGAGCACCCTGAGTACTGAGCACCCAGCACCCTGAGCACTGAGCACCCAGCACCCTGAGTACTGAGCACCCAGCACCCTGAGTACTGTGCAACCAGCACCCTGAGCAATGAGCACCGAGCACCCCGAGTACTGAGCACCCCAGCACCCTGAGTACTAAGCATCGAGCACCCCTGAGTACTGAGCACCCAGCACCCTGAACACTGAACATACAGCACCCTGAGTACTGAGCACCTCGAGCACTGAGCACCCAGCACCCTGAGTACTGAGCACCGAGCACCCCGAGTACTGAGCACCCAGCACCCCGAGCACTGAGCACCCAGCACCCCGAGCACTGAGCACCCAGCACCGTGAGCACTCAGCACCCAGCACCCCGAGCACTGAGCACCCAGCACCCTGAGTACTGAGCACTGAGCACCCAGCACCCCTGAGCACTGAGCACCCAGCACCCTGAGCACTGAACACGCAGCACCCTGAGTAGTGAGCACCCAACGTACTGAGCATCGAGCAACCTGAGCACTGAGCACCCAGCACCCTGAGTACTGAGAACCGAGCACCCCCGAGCACTGAGCACCCAGCACCCTGAGTACTGAGCTCCGAGCACCCCGAGCACTGAGCACCCAGCGCCCCGAGCACCGAGCACCCTGAGCACTGAGCACCCAACACCCTGAGTACTGAGCACCCAGCACCCTGAGCAATGAACACCCTGAGGACTGAGCACCCAGCACCCTGAACACTGAGCACACAGCACCCTGAGCACTGAGCACCCAGCACCCTGAGTACTGAGCACTGAGCACGCAGCACCCCGAGCACTGAGCACCCAGCACCCTGAGTACTGAGCACTGAGCACCCAGCACCCCGAGCACTGAGCACCCAGCACCCTGAGCACTGAGCACCAAGCACCCTGAGTACTGAGCACACAGCAACCCCCGAGCACTGAGCACCCAGCACCCTGAGCACTGAGCACCCAGCACCCTGAGTACTGAGCACTGAGCACCAAGCACCCCGAGCACTGAGCACCCAGCACCCTGAGCACTGAGCACCCAGCACCCTGAGTACTGAGCACCCAGCACCCTGAGTACTGAGCACAAAGCACCCCGAGTACTGAGCACCCAGCACCCTGAGTTCTGAGCACCCAGCACCCTGAGCACTGAGCCCCCAGCACCCCCGAGCACTGAGCACCCAGCACCCTGAGTACTGAGCACCCAGCACCCTGAGCACTGAGCACCCAGCACCCTGAGCACTGAGCACCCAGCACCCTGAGCACTGAGCACCCACCACCCTGAGTAGTGAGCACCCAACGTACTGAGCACCGAGCACCCCGAGCACTGAGCACCCAGCACCCTGAGCACTGAGGACCCAGCACCCTGAGCACTGAGCACCCAGCACCCGAGTACTGAGCACCCAGCACCCTGAGTACTGAGCACAAAGCACCCCGAGTACTGGGCAACCAACACCCTGAGTACTGAGCACCCAGCACCCTGAGCACTGAGCACCCAGCACCCCGAGCACTCAGCACCCAGCACCCTGAGTACTGAGCACCCAGCACCCTGAGCACTGAGCACCCAGCACCCTGAGCACTGAGCACCCAGCACCCTGAGCACTGAGCACGCAGCACCCTGAGTAGTGAGCACCCAACGTATTGAGCATCGAGCACCCTGAGCACTGAGCACCCAGCACCCTGAGTACTGAGAACCGAGCACCCTGAGCACTGAGCACCCAGCACCCTGAGTACTGAGCTCCGAGCACCCCGAGCACTGAGCACCCAGCGCCCCGAGCACCGAGCACCCTGAGCACTGAGCACCCAGCACCCTGAGTACTGAGCACCCAGCACCCTGAGCACTGAACACCCTGAGGACTGAGCACCCAGCACCCTGAGCACTGAGCACACAGCACCCTGAGCACTGAGCACCCAGTACCCTGAGTACTGAGCACCCAGCACCCTGAGCACTGAGCACCCAGCACCCTGAGTACTGCGCAAGCAGCACCCCGAGCACTGAGCACCCAGCACCCCAAGAATGAGCACCCAGCACCCCGAGTACTGAGCACCGAGCACCCTGAGCACTGAGTACCCAGCACCCTGAGCACTGAGCACCCAGCACCCTGAGTACTGAGCACCCAGCACCCTGAGTACTGAGCACCCAGCACCCTGATTAATGAGCACCGAGCACCCCGAGTACTGAGCACCCCAGCACCCTGAGCACTGAGCACTGTGCACCCTGAGCACTGAGTACTGAGCACCGAGCACCCCGAGCACTGAGCACCCAGCACCCAGAGTACTGAGCACCCAGCACCCTGAGTACTAAGCACCGAGCACCCTAAGTACTGAGCACCCAGCACCCTGAACACTGAACATACAGCACCCTGAATACTGAGCATCTCGAGCACTGAGCACCCAGCACCCTGAGTACTGAGCACCGAGCACCCCGAGCACTGAGCACCCAGCACCCCGAGCACTGAGCACCCAGCACCGTGAGCACTCAGCACCCAGCACCCTGAGTACTGAGCACCCAGCACCCCGAGTACTGAGGACACAACACCCTGAGTACTGAGCACCCAGCACCCTGAGCACTGAGCACCCAGCACCCCGAGCACTGAGCACCCAGCACCCTGAGTACTGAGCACTGAGCACGCAGCACCCCGAGCACTGAGCACCCAGCACCCTGAGTACTGAGCACTGAGCAACCCAGCACCCCGAGCACTGAGCACCCAGCACCCTGAGCACTGAGCACCCAGCACCCGAGTACTGAGCACCCAGCACAATGAGTACTGAGCACCCAGCACCCTGAATACTGAGCACCCAGCACCCCGAGTACTGAGCACCCAGCACCCTGAGTACTAAGCATCGAGCACCCTGAGTACTGAGCACCCAGCACCCTGAACACTGAACATACAGCACCCTGAGTACTGAGCACCTCGAGCACTGAGCACCCAGCACCCTGAGTACTGAGCACCGAGCACCCCGAGTACTGAGCACCCAGCACCCCGAGCACTGAGCACCCAGCACCCCGAGCACTGAGCACCCAGCACCGTGAGCACTCAGCACCCAGCACCCCCGAGCACTGAGCACCCAGCACCCTGAGTACTGAGCACTGAGCATCCAGCACCCCGAGTACTAAGCACCCAGCACCCTGAGTACTGAGCACTGAGCTCCCAGCACCCCGAGCACTGAGCACCCAGCACCCTGAGCACTGAGCACCCAGCACCCGAGTACTGAGCACCCAGCACCCTGAGTACTGAGCACCCAGCACCCTGAGTACTGAGCACAAAGCACCCCGAGTACTGGGCAACCAACACCCTGAGTACTGAGCACCCAGCACCCTGAGCACTGAGCACCCAGCACCCCGAGCACTGAGCACCCAGCACCCTGAGTACTGAGCACCCAGCACCCTGAGCACTGAGCACCCAGCACCCTGAGCACTGAGCACCCAGCACCCTGAGCACTGAACACGCAGCACCCTGAGTAGTGAGCACCCAACGTACTGAGCATCGAGCAACCTGAGCACTGAGCACCCAGCACCCTGAGTACTGAGAACCGAGCACCCCGAGCACTGAGCACCCAGCACCCTGAGTACTGAGCTCCGAGCACCCCGAGCACTGAGCACCCAGCGCCCCGAGCACCGAGCACCCTGAGCACTGAGCACCCAACACCCTGAGTACTGAGCACCCCAGCACCCTGAGCAATGAACACCCTGAGGACTGAGCACCCAGCACCCTGAACACTGAGCACACAGCACCCTGAGCACTGAGCACCCAGCACCCTGAGTACTGAGCACTGAGCACGCAGCACCCCGAGCACTGAGCACCCAGCACCCCTGAGTACTGAGCACTGAGCACCCAGCACCCCGAGCACTGAGCACCCAGCACCCTGAGCACTGAGCACCAAGCACCCTGAGTACTGAGCAC